>NC_035436.2:180083022-180270472 GCF_002127325.2 Helianthus annuus | reverse complement strand
TCCTTCTCGAGTCTAGACTATGATCACTAGGGCTCTCACGAAAACATTTTTCTGGCATACCACTTAAGTCCAGATCCAAAACGTTTTTATAAACAAATGTTGAGCATATTTTATAGTAGTGTTGGGAGTGGGCGTCACAATTTTGTCAAAGTTTGTGACACACTTTTTTCCGTAGCAAAGTTCCGTAGTAAAATGCCAACTTTTCTAGTAGTGTTGGGAGTGGGCGGTAGGAACACCGGCCAGGACACGTTTCATCCGGAGGGCACATTTTTTTTAAATGTTATGCTTAGAGATGGGCATAATAACCGGTTCCAAACCCGACCCGGTGGAACCGACCTGGACCCGGTTCCGGTTTCTACCCGGCTAATAGTAGAACCGGTTCCGGGTTCAAAAAACCCGTAGGTTCCGACCCGGTTTCACATTTTATAAATAAAATCGGTTCGTACCCGGTTCCAACCCGGAACCGGTTCCGGGTATTACAAAAAAACCCGATATGCCCATCTCTAAATTATCAATTAATGGTTTAAATAGTAACTTTATGGTATTTACCAGATCCAAAGAATGATTCATCGAGTGATGTTTAAAACCAACGTGAAGCAAACGAAATTGTACAAGTTATAAAAGCATAACATGATGAGATACATATCAGTTCTACCAAAAAATAAACATTAAAAAATACAAAACCAAAAATAGCAACAATCCTTTTTAAACCTAAGACCTTTACAAACTGATGTTTACCACAAAAATGAGTTGACATGTGTTGTTGGTTCCGTTCGGTAGAAAAAGTAAAAAAACAGCTTTTATCGAGTAAAAACAGGAGGAACCGGTTACGTACAGTATTGACAGCTTTTTGTATTGAAAAACTCAAAAAAACCGGTTTCAAACAATACACGTACCCGGTTCCAAACAGGGCCCGTACCCGGTTCCATTGTACCCGAAACCGGTTACGCCGGTTCTAAATATATTGACGTGTACCCGGGTTGTACCCGGAACCGGTTCCACTCACTTGTATCCATACCCGGTTCCGGGTTGGAACCGGTTCCGGGTTTTAAGAATACCCGATTATGCCCATCTCTAGTTATGCTCAATAGGTATTAGCCCATCTAAAACTATCAAAATTTATAAGGCCCGTCTAAAACAATCAAAACTTTATAAGTTATCAGCCCATCTAAAACTATCAAAATTTATAAGTTAAACTCATTAGGTATTGGCCCAAAACTCATCTTATTTTAAAAAAATAAATAAAATAATAACAATGAAGCAGCAAACGTCAAACGACGCAATCCCGGGTAGCGGCAAATTGAATTCTGATCGTCGACGCCTCAATCACCACTTACCACCAATGTTCGCCAGTCACTATCCACTCACCATCATGCGTCCATGTCGTGGTCGTCCATCAATCACCACTAGTCCACCTCCACGCAACTCGTAAGGCTTTGAGCCTCTGTAGTGATCTGGTATGTGTGTTTAAAAATAACTCTACAATTTTAGCCCTAACTGATTATTGAGGTGTTATTTGTTAGAATTAGGTGAATGTTAAGCAAGCCTTAATCAGGTAATTGTTACATGTTAATTGTTAGAAACTTTGTTAGAAGTAGGGGGGGTTGTTGATTGATTTAGAATTGTTAGACTTTGTTAATTGACAAATTGTTAGTCTTGTCAATTGCTACTTGTAGGCTTGTTAATGTTAAGAAACAATTGCTCCTATACAAGCATCCGGACGTCAAAAACATAAAAAGAGAAAATGAGTTGAAGAAATGGTCAAGTTTCAAACCGATTATATATAAAAGTTTTTGGTGCCAATAGTTGATGTTAAAGAACATGCTGAAGAGTAAGAACATGTTGACGTAGAACTAGAAGAGGAGGAAAAGCAAGAATCATTGTTAGCTATTAGCCTATTACGGTATCTTATTAACTCATCTGAATACTAAGACTTTGTCATTTTGGTAATTACAATGTTTATTGCTATAACTTTATCGTTGTTGAAGAAAAATATTTTACATTGTGTATTTCATTAAGGCCTTAAGGACACGTTTTCTCATGCTTAGACACGACACCTGAATTCTTAGGACCGGCCCTGATAGGCTACTCTAATAACGAAGCATTGTCACTAGTAAAAGTAGCCAACATATTGACTACAAGGTTAAATGAAATAGAAAACATAATTTGTTGATGCAACAAATACTAGACCGGTGGTAGTAGCTGGGCTGGTTAGGCAAAAGGGTTGGAGGTTTTAGTTTTGCCTAACGCAGGTCGTGGGGTGCCCCCCCCCCCCCCACGCTTGCAAGACGTAGAGAGAGGTTCACTAGTTAGATTTTGTTGTTTGCTCGAGATCCTCCACTGAAGTGTGATCAGCTTCGGATGTGAGAGCAATAAAAATGTGTGTGTTGAATGTGAGGCAGAGTGACTTGCATGGACAAGTACTTGAGAGCAAAGATCAGAGATCCCAATGGAATCAGAGCTGATCGGAATGTCGTTCAGTACTAAATGAAGTGTCAATTTTGTTAGGATTTAGATCACACACACACACGAGATCAATAAACGAAAGCAATAAGAAAAAGTAGACGCAAGATTTACGTGGTTCAGTCACAGTGTGTAACCTACGTCCACGGGGGCAACTAGGGTTTGTATTTTATTGAGTGATAATGATTACAAGTACAAGAGATATATTTATAGGCTAGAATTAGGGTTAGTCCCTTGCTAAACAAGTAACTAAACATCTGGGTCTAAAACACTTAAAGCCCATTAGGGTTAGGGCCGGCCGAACCCTTCCCTTCTTCTCTCTAATTCTTGACTAGCCTTAATGGGCTGGGCTGAAGACAACATCTCCAATAATCTCCCACTTGGTGTCTTCGGACCTCGAACTGCACCATCTCTTCTGTACTTCTGTAAATGAAAACCCCCCTTGATCTTCAAAACTCCCTAGTTACCCCGCCTTCTTAGCATTATTCCTGAAGGCCAGCTGAAGCTATGCATAGCTTCAGCTTGTCCAGCACCACAACCTTGGTAAACATATCTGCTGGATTCTTAGCACCTGGGACATTCTTCAAACTGATTGATCCTTCATTGATCAATCCTCTGACAAAATGATACCTCATCCCTATGTGTTTCGTCTTCCCATGATAGACGGGATTCTTTGCAAGTTTCACTGCACTTTCATTGTCACAATACGTCGAGTAGCCAGCTTGCTTTTTTCCTAACTCTTTCAGAAAAGCTTTCAACCATATTAGTTCTTTACTGGCCTCAGCTACTGCCATATATTCAGCTTCTGTAGTAGATAAAGCCACACTTTTCTGAAGTCTGGACATCCAACTCACTGCTGTTCCTCCCACTGTAAAGACATATCCTGTAGTGCTTTTAAATGTCTCTTTACAGCCATCCAGGTCAGCATCTGTATAACCCTTGAGAACCACATCCTTTCCTTTAAAACACAACCCCATCTTTAACGTACCTTTCAAATAACGAAGCACCCATTTAACTGCTTCCCAGTGTTCTCTTCCCGGATTTGACATAAAGCGACTGACAACTCCAACTGCGTGTGTGCTATGTCAGGTCTCGTGCATACCATAGCATACATTAGACTTCCTATAGCAGATGCATATGGAACTCTAGCCATATCAGCTTTTTCTTCTTCTGTTCTGGGACACTGATCTTTAGTAAGCTTGAGGTGACTTCCTAAGGCGTGTTTCTAGGCTTGGTTTTCTCACTGTTCATACCAAATCTCTCTAACACTTTCCCAATGTACTTCTCCTGGGATAGTGTCACTGAGCCATCTTTCTTGCTTCTGGTTATACTCATCCCGAGTATCTGTCTTGCTGGACCCAAATCCTTCATCTCGAATTCTTTGGACATTTGCTTCTTTAACCTGCTTATTTCTTTCATATCAGAACCTGCAATTAACATATCGTCAACGTAAAGTAACAATATGACATAAGAGTTGCTGAACTTCTTCAAATAGCAGCAATGGTCCATCTGACATCTCTTGTACCCTGACCTCTCCATGAAGTTATCAAACTTCATGTACCACTGTCTGGGTGCCTGTTTAAGACCATACAAACTCTTCTTCAATTTGCAAACCCAATTCTCTTTCCCGACAACCTTGAATCCCTCAGGTTGTGCCATATAAATGTCTTCATTTAGGTCACCATGTAGAAAAGCTGTTTTCACATCTAACTGCTCTAAATGCAACTTTTCTGCGGCTACAATACTAAGAACCAACCTGATGGTAGTCATCTTCACCACCGGAGAGAAAATCTCATCATAATCAACTCCCTTCTTCTGCTGAAACCCCTTGACTACTAAACAGGCTTTGTACCGTTTAGAACCATCGTGTTCCTCTTTGACCCTGAAGACCCATTTATTTTGTAAAGCTCTTTTATCTGGCGGAAGCTTTACTAAGACCCAAGTCTTGTTTTTATCTAAAGAGCTCATCTCATCCTTCATTGCATGCTCCCACTGGAGAAAATCTTTCATCTTGACTGCCTCAGAGTAGCTTTTTGGTTCACCGTTTTCTGTCAAGAGAATATATTAAATGAGGGATTATATTTATTAGGCGGTTAACTAACTCTGGTGGATCTCCTGACCCAATTTTCTGACGGATCAGGCTGTTGTGGAGGCTGTTCTTCTTCATGCTCTGAGCTCCCACTGTCAAAGACTTCTCCTGCCTCATTATATCCACCTTCAAACTCTGGTCCTGTGTCATCTTCAGAGTCTGATTCGGGTTCTATAACTGGTTCATTCTTTTGACCATTAGTGTCAAACTCAACCACTTCTTTCTGAACCTCTGATTTCTCTGAATTCATGTCTTTGTACAGCTCTGCTTCATTAAATTCGGCATGTTTGCTTCTGACTAGCTTCCTGCTTTCATGATCCCAAAGCCTGTAGCCCATTTTATCAGACCCATATCCAACGAGCGTGTACTTCTTTGCTTTGGCATCTAACTTGTCACCTTCAAGATCAATATCATAAGCACTACACCCGAAGATTCTCAGGTGATCATACTCAACTGCTTTTCCCTTCCATTCTTCCTGAGGAATCTTGAATCCCAACGGTACTGAAGGCCCACGATTGATAAGATAAGCCGCGGTGTTAACCGCATCAGCTCAGAACATTTTTGGGAGCCCTACATTCGATCTCATACTCCTGGCTCTCTCACACAATGTTCTGTTCATCCTCTCTGCAACCCATTCTGTTGCGGAGTTCCTGGAACTGTATTTATCATCTTGATCCCTCTCTCAGCACAACAATCTGTAAATTCTTTACTAATGTATTTACCTCCGTTGTTAGATTTCAAGCATTTCACCTTCAAATCAGTTTCAAGTTCAACGGCAGATTTCCGTTTCTTAAATTTATCAAAAACTTCAGATTTATGTTTAAGAAAATAAGCCCATACCTTGCGTGTCGAATCGTCTATGAAGGTCACATAATAGCGAGATCCTCCAGGTGAAGCAACTGATGTCGGCCCGTACACGTCTGAGTGAATCAGCTCCAATTTCTGAGCTTTTGGTGCTCTCCCTGTCTTCACAAAAGTCACTTTCTTTTTCTTTCCTAGGATGCACGGTTCACAAAACTCAGACTTTACCTGTTTCAGTTCTGGAAGCTTTCCCTTGGTAACGAGCATCTTCATCCCCTTTTCACTCATGTGGTCGAGTCGTTGATGCCATAACTTTGATAGACTCGGCCCATCAGATACTGCATTAACCCCATCGGTTGGCACCTCAACCATGTATAAAGTACCCCTCTTCTTTCCTCTAGCAATGACCATATTGCCCTTAACAACTTTCCATTGTCCTCTACCAAAGTGGACATCATATCCTTGATCATCAAGCTGACCAATGGATATCAACATCCTCTTCAAACCAGGAATGACCCGAACATTCTTCAAGGTCCAAATGGTTCCCAATGGTGTTTTTAAGTCTATGTCTCCAATTCCTGTAATATCAAGACTGTGATTATTAGCCAAACGAACTTTACCAAAGTTACCTATTCGTAGATTCTTCATCTTCTTTTTGCTAGAAGTGGCATGAAACGATGCTCCTGAATCCATAATCCAATCTTCAACAGTATTTTCGACACAGCAAATAAGGGCATCCTCTGAATCTGAGGTCATGGTAGCATTCACATCCTTTTTGTCTCTATGAGGTTTAGTACACTGACTTCTAAAGTGCCCATACTCATCACAGTTCCAGCACTGTATGCCTTTTCTTGGTTTTGCTGGTCTTGACTTGCTTCTTCGTTTTGACTTTGACCTTCCTCTATTTCCACCTCTATTATTACTTCTCCCTCTCCCCTCAGTACTGAGCAACGAACTTGTCTCTCCAGATTCCTCCTTCTTGAGTCCTCATTCAATATCAAGTCACGAACTTTAGCAAAAGTGAGGGTCTCAACTACCCCAGTGACTGCAGTGATAGTTCCTGACCAGCTGTCAGGTAATGAGGACAAGAGCAGGCATGCTTGCAGTTCATCATCTATCTTAAATTTTACTGAATTCAAACGAGACAAGTGAGAATTAAACAAATTAATATGCTCAATAACAGAACTTCCCTCTTTCATGCGGGTGTTGACTAACTCCCGTATCAGAAACACCTTGTTGGCAAGAGACGGCTTCTCATACATATTTGACAAAGCCTCTATGATTCCTCGTGCTGAGGTTTATTCAAAAATATTGTAGCCAACATTCATAGAAAGAGTGAGCCTGATAGTTGACATAGCCTTCTTGTCAATGGCTGTCCACTTATCCATTACAGGTGTAGAAGGGGGCTCTAAGGCTGCATCCAGATCCTTCTGTATCAGCAAATCCTTGATTTGCATCTTCCACCATCCAAAATTCTTCCCATCAAACTTCTCAATTCTGACTTTTCCATCATCAGACATCTTTGCTGAATAACAGAAACTAACCAGAGAACGTGAGAGAATAAATTGAAAAAACAACCCTGAAATCTAACCTCGAAAAACGTGCAGAAAAACCCGAAAAAACACAGCAGCGAAAATCGGTACAGAAATCCTTCTGTTTGAGTGGCGGCGGCTGGAAACCCTAATTTGGTTAGCGGCAGCGGCGGTTCTGCGGTTCCGGCAAGATGGTAGGCGGCGGCTGGCAAAACCCTAATCTGGGTTAGGTGTCGGCGGCGGTACCCGGTTGCCCTGGAGCAAAGCTGCAAAACGGCAGCGGTTTGGTGGGTGTCGGCATAGAAACCCTAGCGGCGGCTAGGTGGCGGCGGCGAAACCCTAATTAGGGTTTGCGGCGGCGGCTGGAGGCAGGAGGTCGTAGGCGGCTTGTGTGTGTTCTTGATCAAGAGCCCGAGCTCTGATACCAGTTGTTAGGATTTAGATCACACACACACGAGATCAATAAACAAAAGCAATAAGAAAAAGTAGACGCGAGATTTACGTGGTTCGGTCACAGTGTGTAACCTACGTCCACGGGGGCAACTAGGGTTTGTATTTTATTGAGTGATAATGATTACAAGTACAAGAGATATATTTATAGGCTAGAATTAGGGTTAGTCCCTTGCTAAACAAGTAACTAAACATCTGGGTCTAAAACACTTAAAGCCCATTAGGGTTAGGGCCGGCCGAACCCTTTCCCTTCTTCTCTCTAATTCTTGACTAGCCTTAATGGGCTGGGCTGAAGACAACATCTACAACAAATTTATAGGGAAGGACATCGCCCAAAGAAGAAACCATTGACTAGTGAAACAAGCTTGCAGTGAAGGACTTACCCTTTTAGGGGTTGAAGCGTTTGGACCTGCGGGTAAAAGACTACACTCTGTGCACATGTCTTTTTTTACGGCTGTGAGAGGCTGAGCAAGCAATTAGTGAAGTGATGTTTCACTGTTCACATCCTTTTTGCTGCTCACCTGAGTTCGCGAGATTTGAACCTTTTAACCTTTTAAGCGTTCATGTGTCCAAATCATTTATTTAGTCTTGGGCTACTCCCGTTATCATAATTAAACAGTAAATAAAGTAAAAGTAACTAGCTAACTATACTTTACAAAAGTAAAACATAACAACCAACAATCTAAAATAAAAACTAACTACTTAGAAAAGTTTTAATGTCTTGTGATGACTTTCTCCCTGCCTACAAGTTGGTGACCCTCCTCCATGTTGGCTTCTCTCCTCCATGTTGGCTTCTCTCCTCCATGTTCCCGAAGTAACCCAAACAACCCTCTTGTAGGTCCGGCTAAGGGAGGATCTAGTCGCCTAATCCTTAAGTACAAACCAACCCGATTGTGCGGAATCCAACCGAGATAGCAAACCGAGATAGAGATCGACAAGAACACGAGATACAAGACACATAGATTCAATGTATAACACACTTGTATATTAAAGAGAAGAGTTCAAGTACAAGATAATACAATATCCGGTTAACACACTAAAACTCTCTCTCAGTTCTCTCTGGTTCTCACACTTGTGTCCTCTCTCTGTTTCTGTCTTCAGTCTTGTTTATATAGCACCAGCATTGGCGAAACAGAAGTAGAACTCGACGAAATGGGATGATCTTCGACGAAACACATGGATAAACGACGAAACAAATGAAGATATGAAACATGGTCGACGAAACAAGTCTGTTTCGTCGACATTGATCATGTTTCGTCGATTGGGCTTTGGCCCAAAACAGTTTGAGGCCCATGGTGTTTGTTTCGTCGACTTGGTTCAGCCAAAGGCTAGTAATCTGGCCTAGTGCTAGATGACTTGTGATTCGGCCCAATGCCCAAGTCACTTAAACAAGTGTTGTTGTGCACGACGGAGGAATGTCGTGACTTAAACCGAATCAAGTCGAGACTCGCCAAATCGAGTCGCGTCGAACCGAGTTGCGTCCACAAAATATGTATCAACAAACTCCCCCTTGGACGCTACTCGTGAGATTCGTCTTCCATGTCTTCTATGTCGGAGGATCTTCAAAGTCTTCACGTGTCGTAAGTAGAAAGTGTATCAACAAACTCCCATTTTCATGTAGGAAGTGTGTTAACAAACTCCCCCTTAAGATAAGCTCTCATTTTAGTTATGCTCGTGAATCATTTGATCTTCAATTCTTTAGATCCTTGTGGTGTTGATGATAGGGTCAGCGGCAACTCGATCATGTTTGTCTTTTGAGTGCCTCCACGTCGTGTCTTCGTTCCGAAGCTTGTCATCGAACATGTTCTCCTTGCCTTTAGCATCTGCACATGCAAGAAAGCTAACCGCGTAATGAGAACAAACGCTTGGAATATAGTTAACAGAAACAAACGACACACATGTGACCATATTTCAATCAACTACCGTCCGACAGTTTGAAAGTTTAACAAATTTATCAATTTTAGATTTTAACTTTCAAAACTTGCAAATTTTGACCGTTTATGAAGATTTAGTCGATTTGGTTTTCAATCAGATTTCAGGTAACGAAGACTCGAGCTCCAACATCGTACAATCGAAAATAAGATAGAAATAAAATCTTTTTGGCTTTTAGAAAGTTTATATTAAAACACACCTAAAATCTTTTTGTAATTTTTCATTTTTCAAATGTAAAGACGGAAAGCAGTAAATAACTATATACAGAGATGCAGAAATTGAAAGCAGTAAATAAATATTTACAGACATTCTTTTTGCGAGTTTCGAGGGTAAGAGAATCATAGCAGTGTACGGTCATGTCAAAACACTCTTGTTGTTTAATTAGTTAACATTTAGATAAGCATCCTATAACGATTATTGGTATTGTTGTCCACATAAGCTCAACTTATCAGATGTAATCATGGCGAGGGGATACGTTAAGGGTATGATTTATACTTACCGACCGGTGTTCATCCACACACGACACATTCCTGTATCAAGGTATGCACGAGGGTTCATCTTACTGGTGAGTATACCGATTATCATCTGTTTGACCGTATATGATGTGAGAAACTCACTTATTTTGATTGAAAACAAGCCCTATGTGATAGAATCACTTATTGATGAGGAACTTGATTTTCATATGCATGAGGGCACAGGAGCAAGTCCGTGAACAGGTCAGTACTTTCGTACAGCAAAGAGACAAACTTGACTCCCAGATAAATGTGATATATTATCACTTATTTTGAGGGACATGTGATTGTTGATCACTTATTGAGGTCGAATGCAATATGTACACGTATGTATGGTATCATGGAAGATCTAGACTTCGTCTCCGTTATTTTTCGGTAAAAGATACAACCATGATACCCAGATGATAAGCAGCATAAAGACCGAATATCTCAGAACCTCGGCAATCTCTCAAACGAAATTTCGGTACTAAGACCATATGTCAATGAATGGTTCCCACCTGGTCTTCAGTCGATTTAAGTTTATATCACCCTGCACACTTTAAAATGATTGTGACTACCGATACATCTTATATAGAGCTGCTTATCGCTTTTCATTTTAAGTTCATTTCAAAGAGGTTTGGACAGACCACTGATGTACTATCATTTTCTCTTTTGCTCGCCAGGAAACTCATTTTTGCTTTTCTATTGTTTTTGTGTTTTTAAATTTTTCGATGTTTTGGTATTTTTCAAATTTTGGATTTACTCCCCCTAAAATCAACAAACTAAGATAAATTTAAAAGACAGAAAGATATTTACAAAAATATTTTCCGATGTTGGTTTTACTCTTGCTTGACCTTAATGCCGTTTACCAATAATAAAAAGTCTAATCTTGATTTGTCAAATGCTTTGGTAAAAAGGTCGGCACGTTGGTCATCGGTGTGGACCTTAACAACATCGATTAGCCTTTTATCAAAGCAATCACGTATGAAGTGATATTTGATTTCGATGTGTTTGGTCTTTGAATGTTGCACAGGATTTCTAGTGATCTGTAAGGCAGCAGAATTATCAACGTAAATAGGAGTAGTTAGGAATTCAAAACCGTGGTCGCCCAATTGTTGTTGGATCCATGGGACTTGGGAGCAACAACTTGAGGCAGCAATGTATTCAGATTCGCATGTTGATGTAGCGACACACGTCTGCTTCTTGCACTGCCATGTGACTAGGCGATTTCCCAAAAACTGACATCCAACCGTTGTGGATTTGCCGTCAATTTTGCATCCGCCAAAATCAGAATCACTGAAAGCGATCAAATCAAAGTTATTATCCCTAGGGTACCATAGACCGGTGTCAGGGCAACCCTTCAAATAACGAAAAATCCTTTTTACAGCTGTAAGATGTGAGGCCTTCAGGTTGACTTGATATCTGGCAAGCAGGCACGTTGGGTACATTATATCTGGTCTTGATGCTGTTAGGTACATAAAAGATCCGATCATCACGAGGTAGTATGAGGGGCTAACAACTTCACCCTTCAAGTCTGGATTAATTCCGTGATTTTGCTGCAATGGGGTGTCGATGGGCGTTGCATCAGACATCTGGAACCGGCTCAAGATGTCACCAACATATTTAGTCTGATGGATGAATATCCCAGACTCAGTTTGTTACACTTGTAGGCCCAAAAAGAAAGTCATTTCCCCCATAGCACTCATCTCGAATTTATCCTGCATAATACGCTCGAAATCCTACACAAAACATCATTAGTAGAACCAAATATAATATCATCAACGTATACCTGTACCAGTAGAAGATCTCCATCTTGTTCTTTGATGAAAAGAGTACAATCGATAAGACCTCTGCGAAATCCATTCTCCAGCAGATAATTAGATAAGGTTGCATACCAAGCTCGTGGTGCTTGATGTAGACCATAGAGAGCTTTGTTCAGCAACCAAACCAGATCAGGGTGAATAGGATCTTCAAAACCTGGAGGCTGTTCGACGTACACCTCTTCTTCAACCACACCATGTAAGAATGCACTTTTGACGTCCATCTGGTAAACCTTGAATCGTTTGAATGAGGCATAAGCCAGAAAGATCTGAATTGCTTCCAGACGTGCAACAGGTGCATACACTTCGTTGTAGTCGATCCCTTCAATCTGACGAAAACCTTGAACGACTAATCTTGCTTTGTTTCGGATAACTACTCCACGGTCATCCTTTTTGCATTTGTACACCCAACAGGTACCAATCTTCTTGTAGTTCTCAGGTTTCTCAACTAGTTTCCAGACACCTAGCTTCTGGAATTGTTGCAGTTCTTCCTGCATTGCTTCAACCCAAGAATTATCTGTCAAAGCTTCTTTAATAGATTTTGGTTCTTCTTGTGAAATGTAACACACAAAGGACCAATCATTTTGTTGACCAGATTCTCGAATCGCTGCATACAAGCCTGCATTGTTGTTGTTTCGCAACATGTTTCTTGTTTGAATGCCACTCTGTACATTTCCGATGATGTTTTGTTGAGGATGGGTATTGTGAATCCTTGTTTTTGGATTATCTTGAACTGGAATATTTGTAACTAGATTGTTGAGATTGAGATCAACAACCAATTCAATACCCGGAATTGACGAAGAGGATGATGTAGTAGCTTCAGTTGTTCTAGGGGCGTCCACTGGAGGTGTAGCATCTGAAGTACCATGAACTGCTGTTGTTGGAGCTTCTTGATCTGCATCGAGAAATTCATCATTCTCTGAAGGTTCGTGCAATTCGGTAGCATCGTGAAAATCCTCATTGTCGAGAGCATTATTGTTCACTGAAGATGGTTCTTGATTGACAATAATTGGACGAACCAACGGTGAATCTATTGCGTTGTCACTATCGAAAAACATCTTTGCCGCAGCATTTTCTTCAACTGCTTCAACATTGATCGAATTGAAAAAGTCATCGTACTCAAACATCCAAGGCTGACCAGGACATTTGACTGGCAATGTGTGCCTTTGTACTCTGACTTCAGACCATTCCTCGACCCTTTTAGTCTCTAAATTCCAGACTCTTAAGTTCGGGGTGGCATACCCAAGAAAGTATCCTTCAATTGCTTTTGCCCCAAACTTTCCATTGGGATCGATTATTGTGCACGGAGCTCCAAACGGTTCAAGATATGACAAATCTGGTTTCCATTTGTTAAGAAGCTCAAAGCAGGTCTTGTTGTGCCTTTTGACTGTAAGGACTCGGTTCAACGTGTAACATGCAGAGGCCACAGCTTCAGTCCAGAAGGGAATCGGAAACTGTGACTCTACCAACATTGTCCTAGCAGTCTCAATCAATGTACGGTTTTGGCATGATTCTTAAATTCTGTACCATTGTCGCTGCGTATCCGTCTAACCTTCAACTTATACAAATTCTTAATCTGAATGATTAAGTTTTTGATAATACCGAAAGTTTCGCTCTTGTGTGCCATAAACGCCACCCAAGAAAATATTGAATAATCATCAGTTATCATGAGGCAATATTGATCATTCCGGATGCTTTTATGCTTGACAGGACCGAACAAATCCATGTGCAAACGTTCGAGCGGAACGGCCACCGTGTTGATCTTCTTAGTCGGGTGTCGCTTCTTCGTTTGTTTTCCTTTCTGGCACGAAACACAGACGTCTTGAAGATGGAAGTTTTTAAGAGGAACACCATTCACCAATTCATTTGACACCAAATGATTCATTTTGCGTAAGTGAATGTGACCCATTCGTCTGTGCCAATAGATTAAGTCTTTTTCTGTGGCTTTGGAAACGAAACAGGTTGCTTGTGCAGACGTTGTAATAGCTTGGCTCATATCAAGGACATACAAATCATTTATCCTTGGAGCTGATAAGAGAATCCATTCTTTTGGAATCTTGAAGCCGGGTTTCAGCACATAACATCCATTTGCATCAAAGTGTACTGAAAACTGCTTATCACAGATTTGTGAAACGCTGAGAAGATTGTGATTAAGTTGTTGTACAAAGTTGATCTTGTCAAAGCTTACAACCCCGTCAGATATCATTCCTTCACCAGTAATATATCCGCCTTTATCTCCAGCAAAAGCAACATAACCTCCTCTTATAGATTTGACATCGTAGAGAAGCTTCATGTCGCCTGTCATGTGCCTGGATGCCCCGCTATCAACAATCCAATGACTACTGATAGTTCCTCCTGGAACACCCTGCACATGAACTCACATGATTAGTTGGAGATGGGGACCCAAGCCATTGTGGTCTTGGGTCTTCCATTTTCATCGACAACAATTACTTCCACTTTTTTATGGTTAGGAAATTGTGATGGTCCCCCTGAATTTGTGGTCATTTTAGGTTTCCATGTCTATTGAGTTTTACCAGTTTGATTGTTTGAAAAAATTAACTTCGTGATTGTTTGAAGCTTTTGAAAACTTTGAACTTTCTAGTTTAACTGAAACAGATTGTTTTTGAACCACATCAGTCTTAATTGCTTTCTCAATTACCTTGACTTGTTGGTGTTTCTGTTTCTTTTCCCTTTCTCGTACGAGGCGAGGATCTTGTTTTGAAGAAACATATCGCTTTTGGTAATTTCGTTCACGGGGATCATCAACTTTGGCTTTTAACTTATGAAGATACGGACAATTTCGAATGATATGCCCAAATTCACCACATTCAAAACATGATCTTCATTCAACAAACCCCGAAGTAACATGTGATTGTCTTGCCGATGATGAACTTTGTGATCCCGAGGTACTTGGTTTTGAACTGTTTGGTTGATTTCTTTTCAACACTTTTGCTTGCTTAACAAAATCTAAGTTAGATTTGTTTTCAAATGTTTCAATTTTGTCCGTTCCCTTTGATTTCACAAAGTTCACCTTCTTGTCCTTTTTCTGAGTCTGTTTCCTTTGACCTTGAGTCGGTAATTTGTCTTTTGGTTTGGTATGATTTTGCTGCTTTTTCACTGTCGGTAATTTATGATTGCCATATTATTTTCGAACTTCGGCCTTTGGAATCGGAGGGCACTGTGTTACCACAACATGTGAACCCGACTTTCCCAAAAACTTACTTGTCGAATTTTCAAAAACTTTACTGATTAAAGATTGATTTACATTCTTAATCGGAAAATCTTTGTCAGAATAAATTTTATCATCACCAACAAGAGTGTGCGGCAAATTCACACTCTCAGACTCTTTTGCAAACGTGGACTCGATTGGAATAGTCTTAGCGGGTTTTGCGGGAGGATCACATAGAATATGATTCTCAAGAGGTATGTCCTCTTCTTTGATTACCGCATCAGACTTTGCTGAGCCAGTATCATCGGATTCATCATCAGAAGAATCAACATCCTCAACAATAATTGGAGGATCCTGATTCTGTTCAGCAGAAGACACACTTGCATCTGCTAATACATCCGAATCTGATGATACTTCCTTCTTGTATCCAAGTCCGGTCGCAAATTCCTCAATGTCTAAAGGAACAGATGGTTCAAAGTAAGTTCTATCCTCCTCATCAGGCATGGCATCATAATTGTGACTCACAGGTGGTGGACATTTCTTATATCCAATGCATGTGACATCCCTTTTCTCTTTCTGAACATCAATGATGTGATCCAACACATAGCTAGAGCTTAAATAACTGTCTAGCTTGAGCTGGATCGCCTCACTTTCAGTTTTAACACAAGCCATTTCTTTTTGCATTATCTCAAGGCGATTGATATAGCAATTTATGTCCGTTTGTTTTCCTGAAACGATTTTTGTTAGCTTGGTTTTATCTTTCTTTAATTTTTCAATCACCGATTTAAATTCCTTTTCATGGTTTTCATAAAACATGTTGGCTTCTGTGCATTTAGAAAGATCACGGTCAGTTTTTGGTTGTAGATGAATGTCACATCATACTTGTTTTGCAAAGCCTCATGTTTGCTTTGCAAATCACACCACTTAGCATCCAAAGAAACATGTTTGTTTTGCAAGTCAAACAAATTAGCTTTTAAAGCATCATGTTTGCTTTGCAACTCAGACATATTTGCATCCAAATCAGCACATCTAACATTTAAGCTAGCACAATTATCACAATCAACAACAGTAGGTTCATCGACACATACCTGACTTGATGAACTGCCAACATTAGCCATAAAGGCTGAACGAAGAGAAGAAGAAGAAGAATAAGCAGCTTGATCCACCAATATAGATCTTCTATGATTTCCTGCTGCAGGTTCTCCCAATAGCTCATCAATATCTGCATCGACTGACACACTTGACGTGTCATCCAAATGATCATCGCCTGAAGTCGAGGATTCTTCATCTGAGCTTCTACTGTAACCAGAACTGTCTTCATCTTCAGAAGATTCATCACCATTGGTGGAAGATTCTCCACCACTGGCGTGATTTAAATCCTTGACAACCTCAGCAAAACAAGTTGTTCCATCCGGTACATCATTTCCCAACTGAATTGACCAATCACAACCTTCATCTACTTGTACCACAAGAGCCTGGTTGGCATTTGATGGTCCTGCTTGACTTGGGTTGTTAACAGGTATCAACGTACGCTCGTTATTCCTGTTCTGATTTTGTTGGTTGCCTTGATTGCCTTGATTCCTGAACGGATTCTGGTTCCCATGCTGAGCTGGCTTTGTACATTCTCTCTTGAAGTGACCTCGCTCACCACAGTTGAAGCACTTAACAGACTGCTTATCGAACCCATACTTGGTGTCTTTCTAGCTTTCCAAGCTGGTTCTGCCAGTCCTTTCCATAAAATCCTTTGCCCGCCTTACAGCACTTGCGAAAGCCCATTTGATGTCCATCAAATCCATTTCCTCCTTATCGATCTGCTGATAATCTTCTTGTGTCAGATTGATGTTTCTGATCTGACCTTCTACTAACCCACAATACGCACTCACCAAGGTGTTCAGTAACTCCATATGTTCTTTTGCTACTTCAACACTTACTTTCGAAAAGCTTGAAGTGGCGAGCTGTACTGTATTTGACTTTGATGGCTGACCAGCAGATGATGTGCTTCCATAACAAGCTTGTTGTTGAACAGGAAGTGGATTCCCGTATAAGTCAGTTGCTACGGTAGATGGCCGATAGCCTTGCTGTTGTGGAGTTGGTTGTAGAGGATTTCCATACAAGTCTGTGGTTGGAGCTGGCTTTACAGGAACTTGTATCGGATTACCATATAAATCTGTGCTAGTAACAAACGTCGTTTGAAGTGGAGCATGTGAAATTGGTCTTGCAGAAGTGCTAAAAGCTCCATAATACATATCAGGATTTTGTGGCACTGGAACCCTTTTCGCCTTTAGGGTTTCTTCCTGATCTTTGTTTTCCAAGAGCTGAACGAAGTCATTGATATTTGTCGTAGCCAATACGCCATTATATTTCAGGATTTCCAAGAAACTGTTCCATTGAGGTGGCAATGCATCGGCAAACTTTGTGACTACCTCTGCTGGAGTTGTTACTACCCTATAATTACCCAATTCAGTCAGCAAGTGATAAAAGCGACTAGTCAAATCTCCCAAGGATTCTTTTTCCATACACGTGAAGCCATCAAACTCCTTCTTGAGTAAGTCATGTCGTAATTGACGTGTCGCTTCATTTCCTACACCTCTCGTCTTCAATGCATCCCATAATCGCTTTGTCGTTTTGAAGCTGACAAATTGATGATAAATATCCTTGCTCAACGCCTGAGTTAGAATAGCATATGCCTTCTTTTCTAAATCATACGCCTTTTTCTGGTCTTCCGAAAGATCGGTAAATGTCGCGACAGTTGAAGCGGCAACCTCAAGAGCTTGATCGAAATCTGTGGTAAAACGTAACCACAATTCCGTGTTTTGCCCAAGGACATATGTATGGAATCTTTCTACCCATCCAGGATATTCGTTTATGTGCATCAATTTTGGTGGGCGATTTAGACTTCCGGTCTCACTTTCGCTTAGGAGTATGCTTTGAATACTTGGAGTTTGATTTGAAACAAACGCCCATTGACCAGTCGAAATTGGATTTGCTTGCGAGGATACCGGTGCGGGAGATTCGGCCCATGATGGCGACAAACCCGTGCTTCTATACTTACTTTCTGCGGTAGACGGATTACCCCACCAATCCGGATTCATTTTGAATACTTAAAACTGAATATCAGATAAGATCACCTGAAACAAGCAGTTAAGATACTTTTGCAACCCTTCTGTTAAAACTTGACAACAATACGACGAAATGCTTTTCACGAAACAAAGTCTGATTCGTCGACGAAACAGAATTCCTTTTGGGCTTCTGATCGACGAAACGGCCCAATTAAATTTGAGGCCCAATACACGACGAACCTGATTACAGAACGACGAAACACACTTGTGTTTGAAAGATGATGAAACTGATTTTGTGACGAAACAGAAGAAGGTCGACGAAACAATTTTGGTCGACGAAACAAAGCTATCGACGAAAGTGGTTGTTGTTTGATTATCGGCGAAACAGATTTGTTTAAATGAACGACGAAACACTTATGAATGAAATTGTTCGACGAAACTGATGAAGACGAATCACATTGTTTCGTCGAGGATTGCTTTTGGCAAATCTAAGCTGTTTCGTCAAGAATTGCTTCAGACAAGTGGGTGACAGTAGGTAAACTTTTTCAACTCAAACCTTACCTTTACTGACACAGACACACGACTTTCAGCTCAAAGCATGCTCAATTTACCAACCAAGTATGGTGAAACAATAGTTTAATCTTGTCTTTTATCCCTTTTAAAAATCTAAATTCACCAACACTTTAAACAGTGAATTGTCAATGATCAAAAGGCTGAAAATACCAAGAACACTTTGAAGAATATTTGAACTTGATCAAGATTCCGGTGAAACTTATAAGTTTTCCGGTGAACCGAAAAATTTCCGAAACACGAATTTTGCAAGAAACTTCACTAAAAACCAAAATTTAACATGTGAATATGAAGATTAAAATGGTTTTTATAAGAACTAACTGCAAAATACGAGGATTTTCGAAGTTTTAAACAGAAATTTTTCAAGAAAAATATACTTCAAAGACCCGAAAACCACTCGGTTTTAACAAGGAGAAGAGCCAAGGCTCTGATACCACTTGTAGGTCCGGCTAGGGGAGGATCTAGTCGCCTAATCCTTGTGTACAAACCAACCCGATTGTGCAGAATCCAACCGAGATAGCAAACCGAGATAGAGATCGACAAGAACACGAGATATAAGACACGTAGATTCAATGTATAACACACTTGTATATTAAAGAGAAGAGTTCAAGTACAAGATAATACAATATCCGGTTAACACACTAAAACTCTCTCAGTTCTCTTTTTTTTCAATGTATAACACACTTGTATATTAAAGAGAAGAGTTCAAGTACAAGATAATACAATATCCGGTTAACACACTAAAACTCTCTCTCAGTTCTCTCTGGTTCTCACACTTGTGTCCTCTCTCTGTTTCTGTCTTCAGTCTTGTTTATATAGCACCAGCATTGGCGAAACAGAAGTAGAACTCGACGAAATGGGATGATCTTCGACGAAACACATGGATAAACGACGAAACAAATGAAGATATGAAACATGGTCGAAGAAACAAGTCTGTTTCGTCGACATTGATCATGTTTCGTCGATTGGGCTTTGACCCAAAACAGTTTGAGGCCCATGCTGTTTGTTTCGTCGACTTGGTTCAGCCCAAGGCTAGTAATCTGGCCTAGTGCTAGATGACTTGTGATTCGGCCCAATGCCCAAGTCACTTAAACAAGTGTTGTTGTGCACGACGGAGGAATGTCGTGACTTAAACCGAATCAAGTCGAGACTCGCCGAATCGAGTCGTGTCGAACCGAGTTGCGTCCACAAAATATGTATCAACACCTCTAACTCTCCAGAACAGTCCCGAAAAACCCCCATTTTAGGTATGATATTTTTAACTTTTTTCCTCTAGATTTTACCCGAAAATCCCTGATTTTGGTTGAGCTTTCATGTTTAGTCCTTATCGAAACTTGAAGTGTGAGATGCATATTTAGAATGGTTATTTAGATGAAACTTGTATGTGGATCCTTTGATTGCTTTATGTTTAGATGAAACTTGTTACTTGTCGGTTAATTAAAGTTTGTTTTTTCAATTTTAGATGAAACTAGTTTTTGATTGGTTTCATATGAATTTGATATTTTAATTGGGTTATATTTGGATTTTAATTGAATTTTCTTATCTTATCTTATGTAAGGCTTATTTTTTTTTTTCATTGGAACTAGTGTTGGATTGTATGGTGTTTCATAAAATATGGATGGATCTTCTCAAGGAGTACAACAATTGCATAATCTAAATTCTCAAATTCTGCCAAACATCAATTTACTTTGTTATTAACATTAGAATTCTTATAAATGATTTGCTTATTGATATAATTCTTAGGTAGGTTGATTGAGTTTCTAGTTGAATAGTAATATTGTATGCTAAATCTTGTTGTTTTTAAGTATAATTTCGTTTGTTTATTGTATGGTTGTTTGTTAGTTGTTAACTTCAGAAAAAACAAAGTTATGAACCATATAAAAAAATACTCTATGAGTTTATGAACCGAATTAAAACCTTATGTATACACTCAAAAACTCAAAATATTTCGGTAACCCGACTCAGTCCAGTAAAAGAAGTTTGATAACCCGACTCAACACGGTAAAAAAAAAACTTCAATGACCTTACCCGACAATAAATCCCTCTTGATATACATCCGAATACCAAAAAATTTTGAAACCCATGAAAAGAATATTTCTTTCCACTAATTTTAGAAAGTATTGAGGTACATGTACTAGAACTTGTTAGTTGTGACTTCTTGTTCTATAAGTGTGACTTCATGTTCTATAATACAATTATAAGGAAATCGGGTTGACTACTCTTTTAAGTTATCCAAATCTGCAACCACCTCTTCCATGCTTGGTCTTTTATTGCTTTTCATTTTCATGCATCTCTTGGCTAGCTTGGCGATAAGAACTGCATCGTCCATCAGTGGCGGAACTAGCCCAAAATATCAGGGGTATCCCTAAAAAATTTACCGTCGGTGGCGGACTCATAAATTTTTTTTCACGAGGGCGGGAGTTTTTAGAGTGTTTGTCTATAGTGTATAATAATTTATTTCGGTTCAGGTCAGTTTGTATATCGTTGCAACGTGTTTGTATATAATTTTCAAAATTGACTTGTCCCAACTTTATGCGCTTCTCTTTACGTGCCATCTAGATGTTTATGCAAATTTTATTCAAAACAGAGTCCGGTCATATATGATATACTTTTACTTCTTTTTTTTAAATACACTTTCGTTTTTATTAATGTTGACTTTTTATAATGCCATAATTTTTCAGTTATATATTAATACCCAAGCGCTAGGGGATTTTTTATCTACATCTCCATGCTCGTAATCGAACCACCAGAACTACCAATAATACAATCATACACAACCTCTAAGAAACTATATTTATATATACATACACATATTTGGGATGTTATTATTGGGTAGGGTTCTAGAGTAAAAACTAGTGTATTTGTAAATTGAGTGAACAAATCATAGGCATTGATTTACATCATCAAATCGTAAAGTACACTAGTGTATTTTCATCATCAAATTCTAGCAATTTTTTTATATTTGTGTATTGATAATCAAGGGTTAGGATTAATTCACATAATTCACTATTGTTCACAAATGAACCTAACCGTATATAACATCTAGGCTTTTAATAATGAAAATAACTAAAAAGGATAAAAAAATTAAAAAAACAGAAAGTTTTAAAATATAATGAAGGTTTATCTTCAGAAAAGAACGAAAAAAAAACATTTCAAAATTTACTTGCTGCTTTTTATGTAGTTGGTCAGAACTCAGCAGCTTTTTCAATGTAATGTCAAACAATGGAGTGCTTTAATGTTTGTACTGTACAACTAAATTAGCACCACTCCTCTCTCTCTCTATATCAATACTCACTCTTCAGCTCTATCATCTTCCTCTTTTATCCCCTCTAGATAAAAACTCCGGTGAGTCACCGGAAGTAGAAATAAGAAGGAAAAAATACAGGTAATTCCGATTGTCAGAGACTTAGGGGTATCCCAATATATGCTTAGGATTATCCGATACATAAAACAAAGAATAAAACTACAGTTCGCCAAGAAAGTTGAGGGGTAGCCCGGGCTACCCCTAACGTCCACATAGATCCGCCCCTGTCGTCCATTATAGCCTCTCGTGCAATTTGCTTGTCCAAAACTTCATCCAACTTATTATGTTTCATCAAATACATTAAATCTTGGCACCAAGCATTCACCTGAGTCACTTGAGGAAATAGACTTTTTCCTGGTTAAGAGTTCAGTAAGGACCACACCAAAGGAATAAACATCACTTTTAGCAGTAAGTTTTCCGGAATGGAAATACTCAGGATCTAGGTAACCAAATGTGCCGTCAACTTGTGTAGTTAGATGACTTCTGCTAAGAGGTACCGACCTTGAAAATCCGAAGTCAGATATTACTGCTTTGTAGTTTTGATCTAGTAAGATGTTTCCTGGCTTAATATCCCTATGAAATATAGTTGGTGATGCATAACTGTGTAGATAGGCTAGTGATCCCGCAACTTCCCTAATGATTCGTATACGATCTTTCCATGAAAGTTTTGAATGTCCTGTACCATCATGAAGATGTTGTGCAAGGGTATCATTGGGCAACCAATAAGGGGACTTCATAATCCAAGCAGCAACCTAACAATTTTACTATATTCTTGTGGTTTATTTGTGCAAGAATGAATACTTCGTTAAAAATCGCGCTACTTGATTTACAGCTACTACGTTCGACTTCTTTATGGCTACAACCGTCCCATCAGGGAACAACCCTTTCTACATTGTACCTTGTCCTCCCTTGCCAAGGACCCTGCTTCTACTAAAATTTTTTGTTGCCTTCTCCATTTCTTCGGCGGTATAAACTTTTATTCTCATGACACGTGACTCAGTAGAAGATATTTGTTGCTTCAATAGATGTCCTTCGTTTTTTCTTTAAAGAACTGAAAACCCGGTTAATCTCTTAACATTACACTTAGTTAGATAGTTAGAAAACATTATTACATAGCGGTTATAAACTACGAGGACCAAAGTTGTCAAAGTTACAAGATGGTAACTACCATCATTTCCGAAAAGGTGTGTCCCCTCCTCACACCTATTCCGATCGGCACAAAGGGAAAGACAAGAAGAAAGGCACCGGTTGATCGAATGGACATGAATCAACATACCTCTTCAAGGTTTAATCACAACCACATATTCAAGAGACGTGTCTATTCACAAAGAGACACAACTCTTCACTCGTACCCGTAGAAAACTATAAATAGGATAGATTGTTTCATTTGTTTTTACTCACTTACTCTCAATTCGATTGTACATACATTCGGTTATTACATTCAAGTTATTATTATTCAAGTTTGTTAATCACACTCGTTCTAGAGATCAAGATCCATTTCGGGCCAACAAATTGGTATCAGAGCATCAGGCTCTAGGCGTGGGAATCGCAAGGCATCGCAGGGAAGTCGCGATCAGGTTTCAATTTCGTTTATTTTATTCGCAAGTTCAATTCAGAATTTTGATTTCAGTTCTAGGGTAATCGGTTGAACCGAAGGGTTGGTTAGGAATCTAGGGTTTGTTTGATTCTGGGGTTTAGTGCGAATTAGATTATTTGGTTGTTTGATTATTACACGATTCGGGTGATCGTGGGTTGTTGAGATCTATTGAAACCAAGAAAGTAAAAGCATAGTAAAAGTGAAGATTGTTCGCCAAGAAGACATGTCAGGAACATCCGGACAAAATCCGATAATAATACAGAAAGAAGGAAATTCTCTTTCCCAGTTTCAGTGTCCGATTATGAAACCAACAAACTATACGGTTTGGGCTATTCGTATCAAGACGATTCTTGAAGCGAATGGTTTGTGGGAAACGATCGAACCGGCAGAAAATGCAACGGTAGACACTAAGAAAGACAAGTCTGCAATTGCATATCTGTTTCAAGCAATACCAGAAGATGTTGTATTGCAAGTTGCAAATTGTAAGACTGCAAAGGAAATTTGGGATAATCTAAAGGTTAGACACGTTGGTGTTGATCGGGTACAAAAGGCGCGTATGCACACACTATTATCAGAATTTGAATTACAGCAAATGAAGGATGACGACACTATTGATTCATTTACCGCAAAGATTAATAGTATCGTTACCCGGGCAACTGAAGTAGGAACGACATTGAGTCAACCGACTCTAGTGCGCAAACTTCTAAATGGCGTACCGGATAAGTTTACTCAAATCGTTGCCTCCATGGAACAGTACTCCGATCTAGAAACTATGACACTAGAAGAAGCGGTCGGAAGGTTAAAGACGTATGAAGAACGACTCAGGTTAAAGAAAGGAAATCAAGGAGAAAGCCAAGATAGGCTTATGTTCACACATCATGATAACACCAGAGGAAGACAATCTGGAAACCGCGGTCGTGGTAGATTTAACCAAACACGTGGAAATTGGCGAAACAACGGAAATAGGCAAAGTCCCAGAAACGAAGGATCTACATCTAGATCTAGAAATGGAAATTCTAGAAATTGGAGGAAGTTTGCAAGAACCGACCTAAGTAAGATCCAATGTTTTAAGTGTCAGAAGTTTGGACACTTCAAGAAGGATTGTTCTGAGAAAGACGAAATACAAGAACACTCAAACCTCGTTGAGGAAGACGAAGCACCCGTATTGCTAATGGCAATACAGGAAGAAAACGTTGTTCAAGAAAGGGTTCTACTAAACGAAGAACGCATTGAACCAACAAGTTACACCTCAGTAGATGAAAGTCTATGGTACTTAGACAACGGGGCCAGTAACCACATGACAGGAGTGCGAAGTCACTTCAAAGAGTTAGATGAAACGGTAACAGGGCAAGTACGGTTCGGTGACGGGTCGCACGTAGAAATTAAAGGCAAAGGTTCAATACTACTGGAATGTCTGAACCAAGAACAAAAGATTGTTTCACAAGTATACTACATTCCAAGTCTGAAGAGCAACATATTGAGCCTCGGACAACTTACAGGAACCGGTTGCAAAGTGGTTATGGATAGAGATCTACTGACTATCCGAGATCGAAATAGAAAGCTACTAATGCGAGTCAAGAGAATGAAGAACATGCTGTACAAAGTCAAAGTGAAGACTGGAAAACCTATCTGCCTACTATCAAAGACCGAAGACATAGCATGGTTATGGCACGCAAGGTTAGGCCATTTACACTTCGATGCTATTAAGGAAATGACTCGTAAGAACTTGGTACATGGAGTTCCCCAAATAAGTCATGATAGTCAAGTCTGTGACGCATGCTTATTAGGAAAACATAGTAGGGCACCATTTCCAAATCAGGCAAAGTTCAGATCCTTAAGACCTCTGGACTTAGTATATGGAGATTTGTGTGGTCCTATATCCCCACCAACACATGCTGGGAAGAAGTATATATTCTTACTTGTAGACGACTGTACTCGCTACATGTGGGCATATTTACTAACTTCCAAGGATCAAGCATTCGAAACTTTTAAGGAGTTCAAAGAAAAGGTGGAAAAGGAAGCGCAGACCAAGTTAAAAATGCTAAGGACGGATAAAGGAGGTGAATTCACATCGGCTGAATTTAACAAGTATTGCAAAACCAACGGCATAGCAAGACAGCTCACAGCACCGTATTCCCCACAGCAAAATGGAGTAGTGGAAAGGCGAAACAGGACGATGTTATCCAATACTCGCAGTATGCTGAAGGCAATGAACATGCCACAAAACTTTTGGGGTGAAGCAATACGACACACGATATATGTACTAAACAGAGTTCCAACAAAGGCCCTGGTGAACAAGACACCTTATGAAGCATTGAAAGGAAGAAAGCCAAATCTGGAACACTTGAAAGTCTTTGGCTGCACAGCTTACGCTAAGGTACTACCACTTCAACAAAAGAAGTTAGATGATAGAAGTGCACCTATGGTTTACCTTGGAATAGAAGAAGGATCAAAGGCATACAGATTATATGATCCAGCAAAGAACAAGATATGTGTCAGTAGAGATGTAAAGTTCATGGAAGGTCAACCATGGAACTGGAATAGTTATATGGAGACGGTAGATTCAGGGAATCCCGAATGGACAAACTTTGTCATTCAAGAAGATGACAACCCACCAGAATTAGAAGAAAATGAACCAAGTAGTCTTGGTAGTAGCGGGCCACATCATGAAGATTCAGGAGTAGATCAGACTGAAGAACAAGACTCCTATGTAACCCCGCCAGCACATTCGTACAATCAGAACTCAGCAGGAAGTTCAGCAGTTTATCAAGTGGAGGTCCATCTACCTCTGAAAGTACAACAGAGAGTATTAGTGACACTCCAGTAAGACTAAGAAGTCTCGAAGACCTGTATGAAGAGACAGAAGAAATTCAAGTAGATCCACATGAATTATTACTCGCTGAAGAAGAACCAAGGAATTACAAGGAAGCATCTAGTGACAGAAAATGGATTGAAGCAATAAAGGCTGAGTTAGACTCAATAAACAAGAATAACACTTGGAGTTTGACGGAGTTGCAAGAGATCACAAGGCAATAGGTTTAAAGTGGGTATTCAAGACTAAGAAAGATGCAAACGGAAACATTGTCAGACACAAGGCAAGGCTGGTTGCAAAAGGATATGTTCAGCAACACGAAATAGACTTTGACGAAGTTTTTGCACCAGTAGCACGTATGGAAACAGTACGACTAATGTTGGCTTTAGCAGCATATCAAGGTTGGGAGGTACATCATTTAGATGTGAAATCTGCATTTTTACACGGAGACCTCAAGGAGGAAGTCTATGTATCACAACCAGAAGGATTTGTAAAGCCAGGAAATGAAGGAAAGGTTTACAGACTATCAAAAGCGCTGTATGGATTGAGACAAGCACCAAGAGCTTGGAATACGAAGTTAGATCAAACCCTAAAGTCACTTAACTTCAAGAAGTGCACTTTAGAGAACGCAATCTATACAAGGACAAGTGAAACTTCTACGCTAATAGTTGGAGTCTATGTTGATGACTTGATAGTCACTGGAACATCAAAAAAGGAGATTGACATCTTCAAATCTCAGATGAAGAACAAATTTGATATGAGCGATCTAGGATTGCTAGCATACTATCTGGGAATAGAAGTAATTCAAACAGGGGGTGAGATAGGCATCAAGCAGACAGGATATATCAACAAGATACTCAAAGACGCCGATATGTTATCCTGCAATGACACAAAGACTCCCATGACTCCAGGAACTCAATTAACAAAGACTGAAGAAGGAGATCTAGTAGATGCAACACACTACAGAAGCCTGATAGGTTCTCTCAGGTACGTATTGCACACAAGGCCAGATCTATGTTACCCAGTCAGTCTACTTAGTAGATTCATGCAAGAACCAAAGGAACAACACTTGAAAGCAGTAAAGCAAATACTACGTTACATCAAAGGAACTAAAGAGCATGGAATCATCTACAAGAAGCAAGGAGGATGTAAGATCACAGGTTATAGTGATAGTAGTTTTGGAGTTAATACAGACAAAGGAAAAGGAACAACTGGTCTGGTATTCTACTTTGGAGAATCACCTATAACCTGGTGTACACAGAAGCAACAGACAGTGGCACTATCATCATGTGAATCAGAATTCATGGCAGCCACTGCAGCAGCATGTCAAGCACTATGGCTTAAAAGATTGTTAAGTGAAATCACAGGCTGGAAGGAAGAAAAGATAACACTCAGAGTAGATAATGTTTCAGCAATAGCACTCATGAGAAATCCAGTCTTTCATGGAAGAAGCAAGCACATTGACACACGCTATCACTTCATAAGAGAATGTGTGGAAAACGAAGATATCACTGTGGAACACATAAGTGGAGAACTACAACGGGCAGATATACTAACAAAGGCACTAGCAAGGATCAAGTTTGCTACAATGAGGGAACTGCTCGGAATTCAAGATTTAAAGCAACTTATGAATGTTCGAGATTAGGGGGTGAATGAAAACCCGGTTAATCTCTTAACATTACACTTAGTTAGATAGTTAGAAAACATTATTACATAGCAGTTATAAACTACAAGGACCAAAGTTGTCAAAGTTACAAGATGGTAACTACCATCATTTCCGAAAAGGTGTGTCCCCTCCTCACACCTATTCCGATCGGCACAAAGGGAAAGACAAGAAGAAAGGCACCGGTTGATCGAATGGACATGAATCAACATACCTCTTCAAGGTTTAATCACAACCACACATTCAAGAGACGTGTCTATTCACAAAGAGACACAACTCTTCACTTGTACCCGTAGAAAACTATAAATAGGATAGATTGTTTCATTTGTTCGATTGTACATACATTCAGTTATTACATTCAAGTTATTATTATTCAAGTTTGTTAATCACGCTCGTTCTAGAGATCAAGATCCATTTCGGGCCAACAAGAACATCGTCTTGATCCTAGCTCTTTTTATTCTGTCAAGCTTTATATATGTCAAGTAAATAGCACCAAAAGTTAAAAGTCCAATTACGATTCCAAGAGTTGCTGCACTTACAATTAGATTTAATCAGTACAAGTGTCGGAACTAGATCTTTTGAACATAAAGGTCGTAATAAGGTATCATGTGCAAGTATATTTACATATATATTTTTTTATTTGTAGATGATTTGGAGAAGTTTTCTCGGTTTCTAGTCTATTTTTGTAATTTGTTTTCATTCTAGCTAGGTGATCCACTAGTTGAACTAGCAAATGATGTAGATTTCACTAAGTTTGTGATGAGTTGGCAAACATTATCGTATCTGCTAGTTCAACTAGTGGATCATCAGCAGGGGCGGACCCACATTAAGCGGAACGGGGTCCCCGACCCCAATCTTTTTTAAAAAAGTAGTAGAAGCGGTATATAAAATTTTCTAAGGACCCCATAAAATAATTTAGTTGGACCCCATTACAATGAGATTGAGTCTGGCGCAGTGGTAAAACCCTCTCTTTACACCCAAAAGATCCCGGGTTCAAAACCTGTTTGTTCCGTTTTTTTGTGTTTTTTTTTAAATTCTGGGTATTTTAATACCCTTTCAATATAATCAGATCACACACGCACAGTAGCGACTCTATGTTTTCTCTCCTTCACACCATAATCAAGAAACCATCACCCTCACCTTCTCCGCTTCCGGCCTCCCTCCTCCTCCGCCTCTGGCCTCCGGCCTTCTCCTCCGGCTATCCGCCTCAGCTCCACTGGTAAGTTCAATTTTGTTATATATCTAGTTGTTTAAGGTTTGCAAATTTTGCTATGAATATTTGTATATCTACAGATTTTTTTTTTTTTTACTTCTGTAACTTGAATCTAGTGTTTAGGATTTGCTATGATTTTTTTTTACTTCTGTTAAGCCTGTAACTTACAGTCATGTGTCAGAAGTTTTGTAAATTGAATTTTGTTATTTATATAGTTACTTATCATCTTAAAACTTGAATTATAGGCCAAATTATGCAAGAATCATTGAAAAGAAAGTTTCATGTCTCATCCCGACCCGACCCAAACGACGAAGACCCGATCCGACCCAAACGACGACGACCCGAAAATTTTAACTTTTGTTTGTCAAAAATTTGAACACCGAAAAAAGTGGACCCCATTGAAAAAAAAATCCTGGATTCATCAGTGATCAAAGCAAGTTTCAAAAAATGTCAAAGCAAGTTTCAAAAAATGGCTAGAATCTATGAAAACTTTTCAAAACCACCTAATTAATAAAAATCTATTTATATCAACCTTGCTTGCTAGACATGATCGCATAGAAGGAGGTATAGATCATTTACCTAAAACATTTGATTTGTGGTGATGTGGGGATATGCACTTGTAGCTCCCGCGTGTATAAACACAAGTCTCATCCTCTCCACAATAATGATTTGATTGCTTAGGACAAGCATTTACATCTATTTGTTGATTTAAAGAAAAAAAGAACGAATGAGTTTATAGGAATATATTAATAAAATGGTATAGCTGATAACATGAAATTACCTTGGCATCCATTGGGAAGGTAGGGCTTCCCTTTGTAACCTTTTCTGCAACGACAATTATTTCTAGGCCATTTGTCGAATCTACGCAATAATTGTTCCTCCCACACAAGTTGTCTCCGGTTTTTCTAGCTTGGTGGCATGTGGTATGTCCTACAACCCAATTTAAGGCTAAGGGGAATTTTAATTGCCGTTCGTCAAAATAGATTGGTGCACTGTTTTCGGAAACAAACGCATGAGAACATAATGAACTGTTTGTGTTGTGTCGGATCATAATATTGTATGATGTTACATTTTTTGGGATGCTAAGGTGGCAGCAACCGTTGAAGCCAGTACAACTAGTGGGAGATCCAATAACGGGTGATGCTTCGTTACATAAAGATTTACATACAGCTCCACTCAACGGATAAACCAAAAAATAAGCCGTAATGTTACAGCCCACTGCCACATAAAGATTACGCTCGTGTGACAAGGAAAAATATTGGCCCGGGGTGTCAAGACCATATGTGAATTCGAACTCGGCACACCTAGACTTTGTTGATTCATGAGCCACGTGTACCAAAATCTGTGGAAATTCTAAAATGGGAAATTCATGGTCATTCGCAAACCAAAGAGGTACATGATCATGTGAGGATCTTATGCAAGAGGCTTCAAATGACTCGAGCATGTAACAACCTGCGCCTATGCCAAATGGATATGGAATGCTTATAATATTACCACACATCTCCTGACAGCCTGCCTTCGCTAATGACGCTTGAGGATCCCGTGTTCTAATCAAGAGCGAGGTGACAAACACCACAACTAGCATCAACAACTTAGGTAGCATTCTGGGTGTTTTCATTATACTTTGATTGATCAAAATTTCTTTGAAATAACATAATCCCATTACCATTCGGCTTAGGCTTACACATCATTGTCCCCTGCCGTTTATGCGTTTTATATGATATGTTCTAAGCAACGTTTGTTTGTTTATCATAGGAATGTGCTCTGACGACGGGGGTAGCCCAAGGATAAATAAAATTATTAATATGCAAAGAGCTTAAAAGGTTGAAAGGTTCATCGGATGAAAAGCTGTAAAATGAGGGAATCGAGAAACAGTAACTAGTCATGTCTAGAGCCTCGTCCCACCAACTCACGCTCACCAACTCACAAAGTCAGAGCAGGTCTGCACAAGCACACTCTATTAACCAGGGGTCCAAAGCCTTCAACCCCAAAAGGGGAAACCCTCCATAAGCAAACAGGTCTCGCTAGTATAGTCCATGCCATTTCGGGAGGTGTCTTCCACTATAAGAAGACAGCTCATAAACACTTCAAAGACATTCCGAAAAGCACAGAGATTCCTTAATCTCTAGTCATTCAAAGAGTTCTTTGTCGCTTCCAAATAACTCTTCATCAGATTCATCTCATTCATTCTATTTGCTTTCTTTTCTGGATCCGAGCCGGCCTTGGAGAAAGAACTTCAAAGCAAATAATTCAAATATACTAGTGAACCTCCTTCCACGTTTTGCAAACGTGGAGGGACCCCGCGACCTGCGTTAGGCAAAACTGAACCCTTCAGCCCTTTTGCCTGACCAGCCCAGCTACCATCCTTGGTCCCGTGTTTGTTGCATCAACAAGTTGGCGCCCACCGTGGGGCTACGCCGCTGTTTCTCCTCAAAAGAGACCTGGTACGTATAGCTCCTCGCATTCAAAACCACCATGTCAGAAAGTGGATCTCCGGGAGAGGTAAACCAGATCCCTAACACCTCTACCCCGGGAAGTGGTCAAGCTCACACAACGATAACAACACCTTTTTCAACTCCGGGGAGTACACCCGAGTTTCTTACCTTTAACACACCAACCCCATCCAGATCTGGAGCTCCGTCTCCCAACGTTGGTGTGTCTGACACTCCGACACGCGTTGAACTTACCCCCGAGGGGGTCGCTCATAACTTCCTTGAGCTGAGATCACTTCTTAACCAACATGTGAACAGAGAAAGGGAAAAAGGTGTAAGGATTCGTCTGGATTACGACGAACCTGAGCCAACGTTATCCCCTGGGCCACCTCAACCTCCCTTCGTTACAAGAGGTGAGGACGGTCCTAGCAACCCTTCAAACCTTCACCCTTATCTGTCCACTATGACAAATCCCACTGTTCATCCTATTCTCTCTTCCCAACCAACTGTTAGTAGCACTCCTCTAGGACACGAGTTAACACTCGACCAACTCCTACAATCCCCGGTGACCAGTTGTCCCACTTCTCTAACTACCACATGGGAGCAAGCCCTGTCCGTGCTCCCTTTAGCTCGAAGTGCTGTTGCCAGCACCCCTCTTGGGGTAAGTTGCTCGGTTGGTCCTGGAAGCCTTCAGGGTTTCAATTTCGTACCCAACATGATGTCTCAGATGATGGCCAACTTCCCCTGGCAACACTTCATCAATCAAGTGCTGGCCACCCAGGGAAACCACGGCAATAATAACAACGGGGGTACGAGGCCTGAAGAGGACTTGGCTAAACCTTACAAGCCAAGTAACCTTTCATGCTTTTCAAGACAGATAGCTGATTATGACTTTCAGTCAAAGATCAAAATGCCTGCCCACATCAAAACGTATGATGGGACCGAAGACCCCGAAGATCATCTTCAGATCTTCACTGGTGCTGCTCGAATAGAAAAATGGTCGAACGCTGAATGTTGCCTAATGTTCATGCAGACCCTCATTGGGTCCGCTAGAATCTGGTTCAACGACCTACCTGCTCAAAGCATTCGAAGCTTTGATGATCTCAGCAGAGGCTTCCTGGCAAACTTCTCCCAACAAAGGAGATACGTTAAAGACGCGACAGTGATCTTCCAGATAAAACAACGCGATGACGAAAGCCTACGAGCATTCATTGAACGATATAAGAAAGAAGGGCTAACCTACGTGGGGGCCGATGAGAAAATGAGAGTGGCTGGTTTTATGAACGCCATAACCTCTAAGTATCTCACACGAGATTTCAACAAATCTCTACCCAAAACCTTGGAAGAAGCCCTTGAAAGAGCCGAGGCTCATATTCGAGGAGAGGAAGCTGTTGATATTAAAGAACAAAGAAAAAGGGGTTCTGGTTGGCGAAGTAGCAGCCCAGCGAGAAAGAGAGGCAACTTTAACTCTTACGACAGACGCTCAAAGGGTTCAGACCCTCGAAGGGTTGAAGGGCGAAACCCTTCAAGCAGAGATAAAGGAATAAGTTTCACTCCTCTCACCAAAACCCCTCAAGAAATCCTGGCAACGGAAGAGGTCAAGCAAAACTTCAGACCTCCCAGGCCTCTTCCCAAAAGTCGGAAAAACGAGAACTCCACTCAGTTCTGTGAATTCCATGAAGAAAAGGGACATCACACCAACGATTGCTTCCAGCTGAAAAAGAGAATTGAAGAGGCTGTCAAGTCAGGAGAACTTGCCCACTTGGTCAAGGGAGTTCGAGACAAGATGGCTGAAAGCAAAGGGAAGGAAGTAAACATGGTATATTCTGACGAAAAGGTCCCTTACAAGAAGCGACGGTTGGAGGATTGGGAGCTTCAGTGTGTCTGCTTCCCCCCAACAAGGAAGGACCCACTCCCTGGTCCCCTTGTGGTTGAAGCCATCGTGGGTACCTTACAAACATGCAAAGCATACATAGACACGGGGGCAGCCACTGAAATCATGTTCGAGAAGTTTTTCAACCAATTAAGTGACGAGGAGCGTTCAAGGCTCCAACCCTCCGGGACCTCCATAAAAGGTATCGCTGATATAACCTTGAAGCCTTTGGGGCAAATAACTCTTAACGTCTGTTTCAAAGAAGGTTTAAGGGAAAGGACTCGAGCACTAACCTTCGTGGTTATCAACATCCCTTCCAACTACGACGTAATCATAGGGAGGCCCGGACAATGTGCATTTTACATGGCTGTATCTGTTGGCCATGGCACTGTCAAGTTTCCCACTGAAAGAGGGGTTGCAACCCTTCAACCCTCTCAGGAAGCTTACCTGATCGAAGGAGAAAGTTCTAATGACGAGAAAGACAAGCAGGGGTTAGTCATCAACCCTAAGTACCCCGAACAGCGGATAAGGGTCAACCCCAACCTCTCTCAAGAGACTCTTTCATACCTTGAAAAGCTGCTAAAACATCACAGCGATGTGTTCGCCTGGTCTCCCGAAGACATGACCGGGATCCCTCGAAACATTGCTGAACATGAGCTAAGAATACCGCCGAATGTCAAGCCAGTGGTTCAAAAGAAAAGAAGTTTGGCACCCGAAAGAAGCCTGGCAGCTTGCCAAGAGGTTGAAAAGCTTGTATCAGCTGGCATTCTCCGAGAAGTTAAGTACCAATCATGGATTGCTAATCATGTCATGGTCCGGAAACCCGACAACTCTTGGAGAATGTGTATAGATTTCAAGGATCTTAACAAGGCTTGTCCTAAAGATTGCTACCCACTCCCAGAAATTGATCTTAAGGTTGATTCCCTCACGGGATACCCGTTCAAATGCTTTCTTGACGCATACAAAGGCTATCACCAGATCCTCATGAAAAAAGAGGATGAAGAGAAGACGGCTTTCCACACAGACAAGGGCATTTTCTGTTACCAAAAGATGCCTTTTGGCCTCAAGAACGCGGGAGCCACTTACCAACGACTCGTCGATAAAGCCTTCGAAAACCAAATTGGTAGAAACATGGAAGCATATGTCGATGACCTGGTGATCAAAAGCAAAACGGAATACCAGATGCTTGATGACATCCAAGAAACCTTTAAGAATCTTAGAAAAATCAACATGAAGCTTAACCCGGAAAAATGCTCGTTTGGATTTGAGGAAGGAAAATTCCTGGGTCATATTGTTGGAAAGCAAAGCATCAAGGCCAACCCCAACAAAGTAAAAGCCGTTCTCGAAGCTAAACCACCAAGAACCAAGAAGGAGGTTGAAAGCTTGAATGGGAAGCTTGCAGCCTTGAAGCGTTTTACCTCAAAACTGGCCGAAAGGTCTCTACCATTCTACAAAACGCTCAAGAATTGTTCAGATAAGAAAGATTTCAGATGGACCGATGAGGCTGAGGAAGCTTTCAATCAAATGAAGCAGCACCTTGCTTCACTACCGGATATTGCAGCACCAGAAACTGGGGAGCTCATATCGGTGTACCTCTCAGTCGCCGACGAAGCCATCAGTGCAGTCCTCACCATTGAAAGAGACAAGGCTCAGGTACCCGTCTATTTTTTCAGCAAAACTTTAAAACTAGCTGAAACCAAATATCCTCCCCTTGAAAAACTAGCCCTAGCCTTGGTCCAAACAGCCAGAAGGCTTAGAAGATACTTCCAAGCACATCCTATACAAGTGGTCACTGACCAACCTGTCAAGAACGTGCTTGAAAAGCCTGAAAACTCAGGTAGATTGGCAAAATGGGCAGTGGAACTAGGCGAACATAACATCACCTACGTCCCACGAAAAGCAATCAAAGCTCAGGTTTTAGCTGACTTCCTAGTAGAAGTCCCAAGCCAAAAGACTGAAGAAGTAAACACCACAACCACTGAACCCTCCAACCCTGAAGCCTGGAAACTATTCACCGACGGGGCTTCAAGCGTTGAAGGGTCAGGAGCTGGTGTAATCCTAATCAACCCTGAGGGGCTAGAATTCACATATGCTCTTCGTTTCAACTTTCAGACCACCAATAACGAGGCTGAATACGAAGCACTGATCGCTGGTCTCCGGCTAGCCAAAGAAATGAAAGTCAAAAAGCTTGAAGTGTTCACTGATTCGCTACTAGTATCAAGCCAAGTCAATGACAGCTATGTCGCCAAGGAGCCCAACATGAGAAGGTACAAAGACAAATCGAAGGAATTAATGAACACCTTCCAGGCATGCAACATCAAACAGATTCCAAGATCCCAAAACAAAAAGGCTGATGCCTTAAGCAAATTAGCATCCCTCACATTCGCCCACCTCACAAAAAAGGTGTTGGTTGAAGTGTTGAAGGCTCGTTCAATTGACGAATTGGAAGTACAAGATGTGGTCACCAAGGAAGATCCAAATTGGATGACTCCCATAAAGAAATTCCTTCAAAACAACGAACTACCCAACGATCAAATAGAAGCTGAAAGGGTAAAGATCAAAGCAAGACAGTATGTGTTGCAAGGAGAAATCCTCTATAAAAAAGGATACCTTGCACCATTGCTAAGGTGTGTGGGCCCTGAACAAAGCAAGTATTTGGTTAAAGAAGTGCATGAAGGAATATGTGGAGCTCATTTTGGAGCTAGATCGGTGGTTGCAAAGCTCATGAACTTGGGATATTTCTGGCCTTCAATGCATCGTGACACCGTCGAGCAATTGAAGAAATGTGATGCCTGTCAAATCCACTCCCCAATACCAAAAAGTCCCAAACATGACTTGGTCCCCATAACCTCAGCATGGCCATTCCATAAATGGGGAATGGACATTGTTGGACCATTCCCTCCAAGCAAAGGGGGAGTAAAATTCCTGTTGGTAGCAATTGATTACTTCAGCAAATGGCCAGAGGTCAAACCCCTTGCCAAGATCACAGGAAAGCAAATCATAGACTTTGTATGGGAGAATATCATATGCCGCTATGGGCTGCCAGGGGTAATTGTGACCGATAATGGGAAACAATTCGCTGAGAAACCCTTCAGCCTTTGGTGCAAGGAGTACAGGATCAACCAAATCTTCAGCTCAGTGGCTTACCCGCAGTCAAACGGTCAGGTTGAAAGGACCAACAAAAGCATAGTAGAAGGCATCAAAACAAGATTGGGGAGATATGAAAGTAATTGGCTGGAAGAATTGCCTAGCGTTTTATGGGCAATCAGAACAACAGAAAAAGCAAGTCACAGAAAGACACCTTACAGCTTGGTATTCGGATCCGAAGCCGTAATCCCCGCTGAAATAGGAGTTGTAACCCAACGAATTGTCAACATGGATCCCGAGGTAAACACACAAGAGACCATGTTGAACTTACAACTCCTAGAGGAGGCCCGGGATCAAGCAGCAATACAAGAAGCCAAATACAAGCAAAGGATGGAAAGCTATTACAACAAGAAGGTCAAGAACGAACGATTCAAGCCAGGGGATCTAGTCCTCAGAAACAACGAAGCAAGCAAAAAAGAAAATCAAGGGAAACTAGGCCCGAAATGGGAAGGTCCATACGCCATCCTCGAAGCACACAAAGGAGGATCCTACAAGCTGGGAGATCTAGAAGGCAAAAGGCTCCCAAGGCACTGGAACGGAAAAACTTTAAGAAAATTCTATGTTTAGAAAGTTTGGTTTGTAGCAAAACAAAAACCTTTTGTAAAAGCAAATGTTGCTTGAATGAATGAAGTTACTTTATCAAACTTGTCTTTCTATCCTAATATCAGGTTGAGAACCTAGCAAAAAACTCCATGGCAAGGGCCATGTAAGGGGATGAGCTCCCAGGCCACATCGCTCAATAGGTTTAAGGGTTGAATGGACCTATATAAGGGGTGAGTTCCTAGATCAATACAACTCCATGAGACTTATCAAAGAAAAACAACAATGTCTCATAGACAGGTTTGAACAGCCTACACCAATCGTTCCTTAAGTCTTAGAAACATAATGAACAAATAGACTTACGAAATCAAATAAATTACAAAGAAATGATGAAAAGGATAGATACTACGTCTTGATGATAAACACTAAGGCAAAGTGACTGCAGCACTGAACCGTTTAAAGTGTAAAAAACATAAAGACAAAGTAAACAAAGACAAGGCAAGAAAATAAAAACAAACAAGCCTATCAACCAAACATACAAACCAAATCAGAAGCTACCCAAAGTTCAACCAGCAGGTACTGAGCTTGAAAGGTTAAAGGCTTCAACCCATCAGCAACTATACAAAAAGCTTGAAGGGTTGAAACCCCACAAAACAAACCAACCAAATGGAACAAACAAAAACACCAACGACAACCATCATGTCATAGTTAGAAAGGCCATAAAAGACCTTCATAAGATAGTCAAAACAAGCCCTAGTGACTTGCAAATAAAACTAGTGTTCAACGGCCATATAGGCCTAACCAACCATAGGAACCTTAAGGGTTCCCAAAACCTAAACATTGTTTAAAACATTACAAAACATTAAAGTGTTTGCTAAGAAAGCTACGAATAAATGTCAGTTATCAGAGGGCCTAGAACCTTCACCCTTAGACTTTTTGGCTTTCTTAGTCTTCTTCACCTTGCCACCTTCTTCACCACCAACCGCAGAGGTTTCCAAACCAGCATCCTTCGAAGTTTCAGGCAGACTCGAAAGGGTATCATCACTGTCCCCAGAGTAAGACCTCTTCCTTGACAAAGAACCCAAAACCTCAGCACAAACCTTCTCATTCAACCCCTCAGGCTTCAATCCCTGTAAAACAGACAAAGGCTTACCAAAGCAAGAGGATACCTCATGAATAAAAGGGTAGGTTAGCCTCTCCATCTGCTCAACAGAAGCCTTGAAGATATCAGAAGCCTCGGGGCGAAACATGGGGGACTTCTCCAAGGGTTGTCCAGATTCATGAAGTTTATAGCCAGCAGTAAGGCCTTGATGCTTCCCCAGGTTCAGCAACTTTGTGTAAACATCACCAAGGGCAGAGTTAAATTCCTTGGAATGTAAAAGGTAAGTAACCACCTGCTGGAACCCATGCTCGATCAACCATTGATTATCCGCAGTCACCTGACCAACTGAAGCTTTCAACCCTTCCTTTTCTTCACGAAAAGCCTGCTGCTGGACAGACAAGGCCTCTCGATCAGCCTTCAACTTCAGCAAATTAGCCTCAAAGCTCTTCCTCAGGTCACCCATCTCAATGGCATGCATCTTCTTCAGATCATCAACCTCTTTCTTCCACGCCGCCTCCTTCTCTGCAAACCCAGCCACTTCCTTCTTCATCGATGCTAGGGAGGATTTCATTTTGTCCTTCTTCTTAGAAAAATCCTCATACTCCCGCATCCTTTGGCGAAAGCGTGTAATCCCTTGGGGAAGCATGGCAGCAAGGTTACAAGTGGTTAAAACCATGCGAGATAACATAAAGTCATCGTCCATCTCAGCAATGGTTTCACGAACAGAGGGAGGAGCAAGATGACTAAGAGCATCCTCACAAACGGCAGCATCCTTAAAGGTATCATCATTCTTCACTTGCCAAGCAGGCACATAAACACCTTCAGGGTCCAACCCTCCAGTGTCCCTGCTTGAAGATTCTTGAACAGGAGTAACCTTCTTACCTCGAACCTTCTTGCCATGAACAACCAACTCCTTATCTTGTTCAACACCCGCTTCAACCTGATCCTCTGAAACCTCAATATCATCAGTCAAATCCACTGGCTCAGTGGAAGTGGATTGAGGCCCAGCTTTCAGCAAACGACGAGAAGATCGGCGACTTGAAGACTTAGGGGCAGTAGACTTGGTAAAACCCTTAACATTGGCAACATTAGCATAACCCGTGCCCTCAAACCTTTGCTCAGAGGTTCTCACCACAACATTCTCACCCGGAACAGTTGGAGCATCTTCAAAAACAACATCGGACGTGTCGTCACTCTTGATGAAGTCCAAAGCAGACATAACTGCCAAAAAACAAATAAAGAAAAATAAGTCACAAACAAAGTAAAGTAAAAAGGCATAAAAGGGGAAAATGCATACCAAGGCCATTTCTCATTAACACCGGATCCCGATCGGCTTTTGCCCAAATATTACTAACCCCTAAAAGCACTAACAAATGTTCGGGAAAGGGACGAACCCTCGAAGGGCACCCCCGAATGGCTGAAAGAAAGGCATCGTTCAATTCAGACTCAGAAGGCTCCGGATCATTGAGAACAGCATCCGGACGCCTCCATACCATTTTGAAAGGAATAATAGAATCAGAAACCCAGAAAAACTGATCCTTCCAGGATCCAAGGGTTGTAACCATTGATGAAACGAGACAAGTATCAACCTTTGTCGCTTCAAAAGTAAACCAATCGCCATTTTTGGCTAAACGAAAAAACCTCCGGAAAAGCAACAGAGAGGGATCATAGCCAAGAGCACGACAGAGCACTTCAAAGTGCAAAACCCTAGCCATTCCTTTTGGATGAACTTGCCCAAAAGACACTCGGTAATACTCAAGCAAGTTTAGAACAAAAAGCGAAAAAGGGTAACGAAGATTGGACCATTGAAAATGGCGACAATACAAAGCAATCGAACCAGGAATCGGTTTGTCAATAGAAACATCGCAAGAAGGGGCGGTTGGATTAAACTTTTTATCAATACCATATTCAAGGCAAAACAGGTCTACTTCCTCTTGTGTCATCCGAGAGAATGACCTCGCTGAATCCTTAAGGGCACCCATGATAGAACAAAGTAAAAGTGAAAATGGAGAAGAGAAACTAACCTGAGGAAGGAAAACTGTGAATGATTGTAAGAAAAATGAAGAAATTATGCAACCGTTAAAATAAATAAGAGAGTAAAGTAGGGGTATTAAAGGTAAATAAATAATCCCTGCCAATCCGCCGCCTGACACATGTCAAATCAACTGTCAAATCGATTAAAATTCAAAATTCAAAAAAGTAACTGCCTCAAACCCTTCAAGCCTCCAAACAACGAACCCTTGAAGCCTTTAAAAGACATGCATAAAAGTCAGAAGTCTTTGAGCATGATACCCCAAAAACCTCTGACTTGGGGGGCTGACGACGGGGGTAGCCCAAGGATAAATAAAATTATTAATATGCAAAGAGCTTAAAAGGTTGAAAGGTTCATCGGATGAAAAGCTGTAAAATGAGGGAATCGAGAAACAGTAACTAGTCATGTCTAGAGCCTCGTCCCACCAACTCACGCTCACCAACTCACAAAGTCAGAGCAGGTCTGCACAAGCACACTCTATTAACCAGGGGTCCAAAGCCTTCAACCCCAAAAGGGGAAACCCTCCATAAGCAAACAGGTCTCGCTAGTATAGTCCATGCCATTTCGGGAGGTGTCTTCCACTATAAGAAGACAGCTCATAAACACTTCAAAGACATTCCGAAAAGCACAGAGATTCCTTAATCTCTAGTCATTCAAAGAGTTCTTTGTCGCTTCCAAATAACTCTTCATCAGATTCATCTCATTCATTCTATTTGCTTTCTTTTCTGGATCCGAGCCGGCCTTGGAGAAAGAACTTCAAAGCAAATAATTCAAATATACTAGTGAACCTCCTTCCACGTTTTGCAAACGTGGAGGGACCCCGCGACCTGCGTTAGGCAAAACTGAACCCTTCAGCCCTTTTGCCTGACCAGCCCAGCTACCATCCTTGGTCCCGTGTTTGTTGCATCAACATGCTCCTAATATATGTGATAGTTGGAGCCTGATTTAAGCATCAACATATTTAACTTGTCATCTTTTAGTTCTTTTACCTTATTGAATATTAACCAAATCTAGGGGTAGGAATCGTGTAAGTTTGAAGGGTTAGAATTGGTGAACCGGCCCTATATTTATTCCTTTTATATAGAAAATTTTGCAAAAGTGGATGGTTTGGGAAAACTTTGAGTGTTTTGGGAAAAAACTAAGTGAATTTAGGTAGTCCCACTAGTTGACCTAGAGGACTTCAAAAGTTAGAGTTAATTACTGTTTTTGTCCCTGTAGTTTGTCAAAAATCACTATTTTAATCCATTAGTTTAAAAATTGCGATTTCAGTCCCTGTGGTTTCACTTTCGTAACCATTTCAGTCCACCCCGTAACCATTTCAGTCCCTGTACTTAACAGAATAATGGGTTGAAATGGTTACGAAAGTGAAACCACAGATACTGAAATTGTTACGCAAGTGAAACCACAGGGACTGAAATCGCAATTTTTTAAATAATGGACTGAAATAGTGATTTTTGACAAACCACAGGGACAAAAACAGTAATTAACTCTCAAAAGTTATTTCTGACAAAAGTGTGGTTTTCTGTTGTCAAGCTAAGGGGTGTTTGGTGTTGTCTTTTCAAAATAGATTATACGTTTTCAAAATAGATTTTGCTTTTTCAAAACTGCGTTTTCAAAAAGCATGTAAGTACATGCTTCCAAAACTGCGTTTTGGAAACAGATAATCACTTTTTCATTCAAACACTTTTTTAGATTATTTATGTTTTACCAACGCAATAATCAAATAATCACTTTAAAACGTAATCCCAAACACCCTCTAAGTCTTCTAGCTCATGTGGAGGATTAGATAAGTCCTTTAGTTCATGTAGAGGATTAAAGAAGTATGTTACTCTAGGTGGAGGACTTTGAACTCCTCTAGCTCATGTAGAGGCATTTATATTCAATTGAATTTAGAGATCTTCACGTGATGTTGCACGTTTTTGGTTCTTAATTTTCAAGTTTCAATTGAACTAAATGCAATGTTTTAAAAATCGGTTTAAACCGGCCAGTACACCCGGTTGAACCGCGCGATACACCCTATTAAACCGTTTATGAGTCAAATCTGGTACGATATAAAAACCGGATTTTAAAACATTGACTGAATGTATATATTTTATTTATTTATTTATTTTTTCAGTCCCTATAAATACATCCCATATTTGTACCTCTCACTTTAAAAAATCAGTACAACTACCAAACTAATTCAAAGATATTAGTGATGGTTATAATTAAATTAGTGCAGTCGGACCATCAAACTACAGGCGAACGTCTTGTCGACGTTCTAACCCTCAACCTGCTCCATCAAACCGTCCGCCTGCAGTAGTCTACCTACCACGAGCAGCAGTCTACCCACCACCTGCAGCAGTCCACCCACCTCCTACAGCAAGGCCACGACGATCACCCCGTCTAAATCCTCATCTTTTTAACCCTTCACCTCATCTTTTTAACCCTTCACCTCCACAGGCTGATGAATGGGACAGTATCACAGACGAGGAAGCGAACTTGATGTATGACCACACCATGGCACAACTCCAATTTAATCGTTTGCGGCTAAGGGAGGGTACTTCAATGCAAACCCTCCACCCACAAACCTCTGTCCAACACAAGTCGTACCCAGCTAGGCTGAAGAGTACGAAACCGACCGGGTGAGGAATACCTATCGCCAGTGCACGATGAACCATCCCCTCTAACTCCTGACTTTGGACGCTTACCTCAAGATTATAGACCGAACGATCGTGATAGCGATCGTAGCGTGTCATCTCCATGGACCGGACTATTTGATTGGGATGGGATATATTAAGGCTTTTATATGTTTAACTGGGACTAATAATGTTTAATTTTAGGTTTGTGTAAATAATTAGGTGTACGTAATATTATAATTAGGTTTGTGTAATAGTTTAATTAGGTTTATTTAATTTGTTTTATATATTTTATTATGTATAATTTTATTAGGTTTAATTTAAAAAAAAAACCATAATAATTCCGTTTAAAAAAACAAAACAAACAAAACCCTCATATATGTTGGGTTATACGACACGTGGCAACTGTATAAGAAATAAGGGTTGTGAGGGGTTATATAAGTTGAGTGTGTAGTGAGGTTATATCCCTTCAATTATACACATGGTTGTAAAACAAGGTTTCCAAGGTCGAGTACTCCCCGAGTAGTCGCTACAAGGTAGGCTGCCGATGCGACTTTCTTTCACTCTGCCTAATTACTCGGAACGGTCAAAAGCGGTCAACCTCGACCAAAATCTTATCTAGTAGGTCAACTCAGGCCGAGTTTGACTTAAACAATAATAAAACATAATTTCTATGCCTATCGTATTAAAGAATAAATACCATTTTCACGTATTTTGTAATAGATATTAGTAAATTTATATTATTTGACATATATTTAATATCCAAAAACTAATTTCTTTATAATTTAACACGTCTGAGTACTCCCCTAGTACTCTCCACCTAGGTCGAGTACTCTCAACTCCCCGGTCGACCGACTAGGGAGAGACTAGCGACTTTTGCAACCATGTTTATACATATATATGTATGTATATACATGTGTGTGAGAGAGAAACCACCATGACGCCGCTATGCATATCACGGCCATGTTCCATACCCCCCCCCCTCATAATGTCGGGAGGGGGGTGTTGAGGGGTGCTATGGGGCATTATAGCCCAATACAGCGTTGTATAACCCCCATTACACCTACGCATGGCCTAAAGGCCTAATTAAAACATATTACACAACACTAATTAAAAGTCATCCACCTATAGTAACCTATAGTAACGGACTTCTTTAATCCTACACATGAACTAGAGGAATTTATTTCTTTAATCCTCTACATTAACTAAAAGACTTCATTTTTTAGGTGTTTACTTATTTCAAGTGGATACCTAAAAGGCTAAAATGTGTAAAGACGACCCAAGTCAATTGCCCAGGTTTCACTGTACATTAACAATGGAAATTTTGGCATCTTCAATGATATACAATCTTCAGTCTTACTTGGTAGTAACAAGAAAAAAAGTTATGCATCCTGTGTGGTTGTTTACGTCCGCAATAGATGAGGACCAAACCCGTATTTTCCAAAAGGTTGAAATCAAAACCGTAATATGGACGTACCACAAGTGTAATATTTTCTTAAATTGTTTATTAAATTCGGCGACTCAACCAGTCAACCTGACCCGACCCAGCCGCCAACAATTTTGTATATCAAGTCGATAACTCAATATATACGAATACAGAAAAACACGGGAAAGGATTAAAAAAATTCAGGTCCACCATTAACTCCGCCACCCCCCCCCCCCCTCCCTTCTCCCCACCAAGCCCGTATCCTACCTCACCGCACATAGTACCGGCCACCGGGCACTTATACTGACCAGCCTGACCACACCTCACCTAGTACCGGGCAGTTAACTAGCCCGCTTGTCTTTATCATCAGAGAAAAATGATATTACCTATGAAACAAGATGGACATTCACTTGATCAACTGTTTGACATCACAAAGGAGTTCGCCACATGTCGAATTGAAAGGAGCCCTATTCTTAGACCATATAAATTCTATAAAAATATCCACCAGTTACATCCTGTGCAATAATGTGCTTTCGTTGCAATGTAGCATACACAAAAAATTGGCATAAAAAACGGAATACCGAACATATATTCAAACAAAGTTGACTTTTTTTATTCATGTAATCAAATCTTAATCTTATCCTCCTGGCTTTTAAAACGTATTCCTACAGATTTAATTAGCGAACTTTAATATACGGACTCACAATTTTAAGTTTACAAACTGTTGCGGAGAATTGTTCAGATTAAAAGCACGCACGGCACAGTGACGATACAAAGTACGGCTAAGGTGGCAATGATTGAACCTTGGTCGAACGCCCTCCTTAAACTGCCAATTCGTGTGAAATGCTGGAAAGCCAGAAATGCTGCGATAACCAAAGACAGAACGACCCCTTCTTGTCTTCCTCTGTGACATGCCACATTCTTATTAGAATATTACTAAAAGTGTGAAATGAGATCAAAGAAAAAGAGTGGTGATAGTTTTTCATTACCTTAAATTTGCAATTTGGTGAGGTAACAGTATTACCATTAGCAATGCTATAAATGGCAATTCCAATTCACCTACGAGAAGAAAGTAAAAATTTTAAATAATAATAAAAATGATATAAACTGGCATATGGTTGCCTAGTTGGGCTTGCTCAAAAGATTGGGACTTGTTCAACATGTTTACGTAATTTAGGGATGGCCCTTTCAACCGACTTATATAAAAAAACGTCAATTTGGGTTATATTTCCTTTCCAACGGGTCAAGTTAGGCAGTGATTTCCTATGCTTACTAGAAAGTACTAGATTAAAAAAAAAAAAAAAAAAAAAAAGAAAGTGGTCGTGTCACGTGTGGTCAACTTGGTTCGAGCAATGGACAATGGTAACATAACATTTTTAAGTGTATAAAAGCTTCTAGATTTGATATTTACCTTCAATTTGTTTGTATTCGGTATACACAATCTGAGGAAACGTATTTGTAGTCTTACTTACCAGGTATGTAAAAGAAAAGGCGAACTAAAAGTGCCAAGAATGCTGTCCAGATTCCATATTCACCCCTGTAAATTAATTTGCACATATAAATTTCAAACACCAAATAGGAAACTAATTGAAGATAAAATACAAATAACAACTTCCGCCCCTGAAAATGGCAACAGCTAACTTGGCATATAGACATATGGTTCTCTAAATGGTTTGACTATCAATGTAATGACTTAACTTTATTCCAATAAACATGGAAGAAAAGATCCTTAATATATCAAAAATATCAATAAGCAGTAGATATCATGACCAGTAAATAGATAAATCAGCTTTGAAACTGTTGCAGTTTTCATGTGATGTCCCAAAATGGAAAGTAGGGCTGCAAACGAACCAAACGTTCGGCGAACAGTTCGTGAACCGTTCGACGGGAAGTTCATTTGTGTTCGTTCGTTTATTAAACAAACGAACACGAACAAGAAATTTCGTTCGTTTAGTTAAATAAACAAACATGAACAGACGTCGTGTTCGTTCGTTTATGTTCGTGAACATTCGGTAACGTGTTCGTTTGTGTTCAATACTTCATTAGTGTTTTTAGTTTTTATATTTATTTAAATACTTCAAAATTCTGACAAATTAAATATCTAATAAGTGTCGGTGTATTATATATTATATTCATGAACGATTGTTTGTGTTCGTTTGTTTCCATTTGTGTTCATGAACATTAGTTTGTGCTCATTTGTGTTCGTCAACGTTCGTAGCCTAAAATTAACAAACAAACACAAACGAACACGAACACAAAATCTCGTTCGATAAGTGTTCGTGAACAGTTCGCGAACACATATATTTCTTAACAAACGAACATGAACAAGGTCTTGTTCGTGTTCGTTCGGTTCGTTTACAGCCCTAATGGAAAGTGTTGCAATTCTCATGGAGAAGAAGAAGACAATAATGCCTTGAATATTCAAACACTGAACTGTGTGTGTGTGGATATGAACATGTTGATGTAGGGTGGTGTTGAGTAACTAGAAAAATAACAACAATAAAATATATTATGAGCTTACTTGATCCATGACACAAGACTTGCAGGAGCCTGAAGAGCAATGAAAGGAACAAGAAAGGATTTTTGAATCGCAGTGCCTTTTGCAAACATCAAAACCCTGTAGAGAAAGTGATTAAACTTATAGTATGATTTACACAATAAACTAACTGACACATAAAGTAAAGAAAAGAAAAACGGTAAGTGACTAATGTTTTATCCTTGGTTTAAGGTTGCTCTTAGATATGCAAGAAGACTTTATAAAACATATATATAAATTTATATAATATGTGTAGTTTAATTTAAGTAGTAGAAGAGAATTTGATGTAACCTATTGAAGAAAAAATCAGAATTTGTGGTAATAGAAGGTGATTGTGGTTGATCCAACCTGTTTTAATATTTCCTCAAAATTTACCCAAATTAACCAGAACCCGTTCAACCCTGTATCCACCTGACCATTTTGACACCTCTAGTTCTCTACTATGCCATGATCATTCCTAAAACTGCTATATAAAAAGAAATGGAAGATAGAACTTTGGAACCAACTTTTGTTTGAGATCCTCAGCTTCAAAAATTCAAAAACATAACAGTTTTCATACTATTTGGTCAAAATTAGTCAAACAAATGTCAATTCTTTGAAAGGGTTCAACTTTCTGCAAGCAAGAACAGATATCAGACAGATGGTTTTTCAATTAAAGGTATATGCTTAATCTTCAAAATCAATATGAATGAAGTCTAAAGTTGAAGAAAAATCTATATTTTAAAAACAAGTACTACAAATTGCAAACAATGGAACTTAATACAGCAAACCTCTAACCTATCCCGACTTGGTCAAACATATTATATTGTTAATTCACTTCAAAAAAATATATATCCTGGTATATTCTTGACACTATGCATGAAATATACAAATTAGATGACCAATCAAAGACCATCATCATCATCATAGTCAGTAAATCCCACCAATAGCAAAGCTAAGGTAGAGTCTGAGGAGGGTAAGATGTAGACAACCTTACCTCTACCCCGTAGGAACAGAGAGGCTGCTTCCAGTGAGACCCTCTGGCTCAATGGTAGTTTTGTATCAAGCCTTGGGCATAAGGCACATATGACATAACACTCGGCAATTAAGACAAAGGCCAATTAGTGCATGTAGTCCCTTGTCTTTCGGCTATTAATGCCACCACATAAGGCACATATCACTCGGCAATCAAAGACCAGTGTAATGTCATTTATAGTTGTAAAACCTTATTGACTCAAATGATTGTACGATCGCACCATTCGGTGTATGCTGATCAAATAAAGTGCTATCATCATGAACCTCAAAATCAATGTATATATGACTATACTATTACTTTGCCTATACTAAGATAATATAATAAGTTTCCATGTTCATACAGATTATTATACTGTATGTAAATATATCAACTGTCATTGACCTAAACAGTCAAAATGCCCAATCATTTCTATCAAAATTGCTACTTACGCAGAAGATATCGTGCAAATCCATTGAAGATTAGTTGCAGTAACAGGAGGAGCAGAGTAACAAACAGGACCAAACCCTCGCTTCAACTTAAGCTTCATCCCCAAATCACCTCTACTTTCAACAAAACTTCTGCAAAATCCGTAACAACAATTGACATATCACGTGACAAATACAAATCAAATCAAATCATATCAAGTCCAATTAGCATAACAACTAACACATATCATATATGAAATAGATTCAAATTAGGGAAAAACGCAATGAACCTGAGAGGGTTAAAGAGGTGGAGGTTTGTAGGACGACGGAGGTGTACGGAGGGATGGAGATTGAAAGGTTTATTGCAGCAGAATAGAATTGAGGAGGTGGAGAAAGTGTGTGTGGTGGTGGTGGTTAACATTTTGTTATTTGTTTGGTGGCGTTATGGCGGTTTACGGTGGCCAGCGGTGAGAGAAATTATTTTAAAAAAAAGTAGGAAGGAGTTTGGACAGGTGAATCTATGAGAACATAACGCGTGTGCGGTTTAGATAGAGTGGATCCTAATATAAAATTCATAGATAACGTTATAAAAAATGTATTTGAAGTTTAATATACGCAAAGGTTTTGTTAATTTATTTTTAGTTGTCTATGCTTCTTGTTTCGTTTTAAAGGTAACTCTTAGCTAATCTGAATCATGTTTGTTCATAATTTTTTGTAACATCTAATTTTAACACAACTTTGAATCTTTGATATGGTTGATAAGATTCATCATTATACTTATATACTTAGTGAATTCCACCAATATTAAGGGGAGAAGGTACATCTTCGGTGACCCTTTCGGTAACCCCATTTTACCGAGTGGCACTGGGCCGCCACCCCTAAATCGGTGTTCGATAACTCCCCCAAACGGTGAATACTCACTGAAAAGAAAAGAGAAGAGAAGAGATAGAGGACAGATAGAGAGGGTTAACAGTGGACCCCACCCCTTTTCAACCAATCACATTTTTTTAAAAAAATGTTTACTACTCTTCATGTGTTTAAGCACCCCTAGTGTTTGAGTGCAAATTAGGGAATGAATGTGGAAGTTGACATAGCGTGATATTATTGGTTAAAAAAAATGTTTACTACTTCCCATTTGGAGCACCCCTTCCACCCTCTGTTCCTGAGTTAACTTAACGAGGGATAAGAAAAGAAAGCAAAAGTGAGAAAGGAAAGGATGAGAAAGGAAAAAAATAAATGTATTTCCCACCGTTTCCTCCCAAATCGGAAGGAATGAAAAATTAAAGAATTTAGTCTAGTTTTCCTGTCATTTCCTTTCTTTTCCTTCCTTAAATGAAACTCGGGAACACAACATGTTTTATTTTCCTTTCTTTTTCTTCCTTAAATGAAACTCTGGAACACAAAATATTTTTACTTTCTTTTTGTTTCTTTTCCTTTCCTTCCGTTAGTAAACTCTGGAACACAGTGTTAAGCTAAGGTATGGTCTGAGGAGGGTAAGATGTAGACAGCTTTAGCCCTATTCCGTAGGAATAAAAATGTTGTTTTCAGTGAGACCTCCGGCTTAATAGTAGTTTTGCATCAAGTCTTGGACGTAAGGCACACAACATTTGCCAACAATCGGGACAAAGGATGATTAGTGTGTGTACCCCTTATCTTTCAGCTATCAACGCCATCATATGATGCATGACTAACCATCCGCCGCTTTTAATGTTATTTTCACGAAATTAGTAAAATAACGATAAAGTTAGTGCAATTTCACTTTTGTATCTCGAAGGCCCAAATATATATACATTATATACCACACCGCAAGCAGGGAGATAATCTTTTAACATTGATAATGAGCTAAATATATGGCCCCTTTTTTATTGTATTTTGGCAATATGAAATTCTCTATATCTACAAAATACATGAGGGGGAATGGTGTCAGGCAACTGTCTGATATTTTCCCATTGGTCCAACTAATTTTTGAATTTATCCCCAGTTTAAAATTACGATTTCGCCCTCAGCTCAAAATTACGTTTTTATCGCCAGTTCAAAATAAATTTATGTTTTCGCCTCTAGCTTAAAATTATGTTTTTGCCCCCGGTTTTAAATAAAATTATGCTTTTGCCCTCATGTCAAAATTACGATTTTGCCCCTAGTTCAAAATTATGGTTTTGCCCCCAGTTAAAAAAATTATGGTTTTACCCCCAACTGAAAATTACGAATTTGCCCTCATTTTAAAATTATGATTTTGCCCCTATTTCAAAAATTACGATTTTGGCCCCAATTAAAAATTATAGTATTGCTATCGTTTTAGTTTTTTTTTTTTTTTTTTTTACAAAACTATAGTAATGTTTTATTTTACTTGATTGTCTTAATGTAAATTTTTGTGTTAAGCAGCTGTCTAGTACGCGCTGATTGTTCCTAACAAATTACTATTATGCCCCCAACTTAAAATTACTAGCTTGCCATCGTTTTAGTATTTTTTATACAAAACTATGATAGTATTTTGGTTTAATTGGTTGACTCAATATATTTTTTATTAGGATCGTATTATAACTAGTATATACAAGTAATCATAATACATATGTACATGTTATGAAACTAAAAAATATTCAAATTTTTGAATACGAAATATGAAACTGTGAATACAAAAATCCAATGTCGTGCGTTCTTATTCCAAAGCATTGACCATCACATGGGACGAACTTACAATGTGTGTTGCCTTTAAGTTTAACCTAAGTTAATGGCACGAAAAAATATTAAATTGAAAAATACAAAACCTTGAGAAATGAATACCCTCAATATCAAGAAAAAAAAATTATTCATTTTGTGAGTATTCAATAACTGTAAAAGTTATCTATTTGATGAAATTATTTACTTATCAAACTTTCACTTATTGAGATTATACTTCAATATGAATTAATATACGATCATATTCAATATGAATTAATACTTAAACTAGTGATTTTCCCCTCGCACTTCGTGGCGAAAATTCGGTTGGTATCTGTTCGGTTCATTATGGTACCTACACTCGCTAGAATAATCAAAAGAGAAAACCTTACATCGATAGAATATCCATACCAGTACCGATGTTGTTCATTTTTTTTTTGAATGACGTCTGGTCTGCTCTATTCACCAATAATTCTAATATATATCACCCTTACCCAGGATTGAACCCGGAACATCTCCATTAAGAGGCATATGCCTCTACCAAGTGGGCTAGCCCCACATTGGCAAAACATAGAATCGGACACAACAACAATCGAACTTGTGTCGGCTGATTACAATACAACGCATCAACCCTCACAACACATCATTTGATTTGTATGTTGTTCAGTTGATATCAGTTTGATTGGTTTGCAATCTATATTTATTTTATTCAACGTTGCCATATAAACATTATGCAAAACGACTACCAACCCAAACCGAAACCGACTGAACAACATTTGTATCATTACCAGGATTTATTTTTATTGTTTTTCCTTTCGATAAACTAAGATCGTATTGCTATCATACCGTACCGAACTGAACAACATCGGTACCAGTATGTATTAATTTTTATGTTTTTTGTTTGATAAGATATATCGTGTCGCTATCGTAGTGATCCGAACATAAGTTATTATAAAAAATCAAACTGAATGCTGTAGGAACCGTTCGCATAAATTAAATAAAATAAACCAATTTTATTACTGATTACAATACAAAGAAAGCAGAAAATTAAACAATACTATTACAACTGAAAAAACCAAAATACAAGAAAGGTGTAGAAGCAGAGTTTGACTGAGGCACGTGTTCAACACGCTTCCCTTAAAACAAATTCCGAGTCTCCCAAGAGTACTCGTTTTGTTTCCCAGGGTACAACAGCCGGAGCAGCGTACTGCCGGAGAAAGCCTACAACCCGAAGGCTACCTTGAACAATGCTGGAGAAGATCTTAATTATTGTAGAGAGAAAGTTGTTTGCTGTTGTTGTTGCTGGTGTCCTTCTGAAGTGGGTATGGAGCTGTATTTATACAGCTCCTAGGTTGAAACAGTCAAAATGAATTAAATGAGAGGTTTAAATTGCATTAAACGTCTTCAATGCAATTTAATACGTCATTTAATTCTCAGTCAAAGCCTATTAACTCGTCAGTTACGAAGCTGGACTGAAACTGCCCTGTCATTCAATGCTGGAAGCTTCTGCGCGCGCGCGCGCCCATGCGCGGTGCGCCATGCGGCGTGCGGCCTCTTGGCTCACTGCCGTGCGGCGTGCGGCCTCTTGGCTCACTGCCATGCGGCGTGCGGCCTCTTGGCTCACTGCCGTGCGCCGTGCGGCGGTGCAGCTCAAGTCCGTCCATGCGGCGGTGCGGCGTGCGCCACGTCACCTGTGAGTCTATACGTGCGCGCCACACAGTCGCGCCGTATTGGCTCACTCTGGTGCGCCGCACACGGCACAGTAGGACCCATGCACCATGCTCCCAACCGCGCGCCTCGTGTACCCGCGCGCGCATGCGCATGACTGCCACGTCATGCGCCGCATCACCTACCACTTGGTCCTTGCAACCCTTGTGCTTCACCACGCGCGCGCGGTCAAAAATACAAAGGCGGCTCTCAAGCGGCTCGCGGCGATGCGAGCGTGCGAAGTGCAAAGTGCGCCATCAAAGCGCCACATTGCGCCTCATCGCCCACGCCACGCGCGCGCGCGCGCGCGCGAGCGTGCGAGTGCGAGTGCGAGTTAGGGTGCTCCGCACCCTTCGCGAGGACACTAGTGTGTGCTTCCATGAAACAATAAGGATGGAGAGTTCCACCTTAAATACCCATTTAAGTTCCATCTCTCCTCCTATGTGGGACAAGGTGCTACTTTCCCTTTAGTTTCAACATTGAATGTTCCAAACACCCAACTTTGAGCATCGATATCTCATTCATCTTAGCTCGGTTTTGGACGTGGTTTAGTTCGTTGCGAAGCTCTTCCAACATAGAACACAAACCCATAAATAAATACATAAAACCCGCTCATTTTATTATATTTATTTCTAGTCCAAAATAGGAAAAAATCATTTTCCTATATTTGTGAAAATGCTATTTTCACTTATTTTCCAACAATCCCCCACATGAAAAATGCTATTTTCATCAAATTTCCAACAATCCCCCACATGTATGGAAATGGATCTTTTCCTTACACTTTTCAACGATAAACTTCGACAGTTGAGTATTGCAAGATAGGTAGGTTGAAGCCTTTGAACCTTCTTTTGTGAAACGCACTTAGCTTACTAGCGGTGTGTAGACGCGATGTCCTTGAACATACCCCCATTTGTGTAAACGACAATACACTTCACACAATACTCTCCCTGGTTTGGCCAACTCCTCATTGTCGTGTCCTATTATGGTCCTGGAACACTAGCCTGGTTCTGCGAGAGCTCTAGGATTTGCGCACCCCACAAATCCATTTGAAGCGACCCCACTTCTCTCTAACATAGGTGATTCCCATGAATCATTAAAAGCATCATGGTTATTTGATTTCCCGAAATCATTAACCTTAATATGCTTAACCTCACTTCATGTCACTGATTGGAATGGACTAGGAAGTATATGTAACTCCCTTTTATTTAGTTTGGGGTACTCCCCCACAGTGACTCCGTTTTGGTAATATGATTAAGTTGTCCTATTGAACTTAGATCTTGGGATCTCCAGTCAACTAAGTTAGGTTTCCCTCATATTCCCATTTACCACGGGCTTTAGTCCCATTCCTCTTGACGACGTTTCTACTAACTCTCTGCTTAAGCCTTTTGTAAACGGGTCCGCAATGTTATCCGCTGATCTCACATAATCAATTGTGATAACACCCGTTGAGAGTAGTTGTCGTATCGTGTTATGTCTACGTCGCATATGCCTTGATCTGCCATTGTACATCAAGCTTTGAGCTCTACCAATCGCTGATTGGCTATCACAATGTACACATATGGCTGGCAAAGGCTTTGGCCATCTTGGAATATCTTCCACGAATTGACGTAGCCATTCCGCCTCCTCGCCTGACTTATCCAAGGCGATAAATTCAGATTCCATTGTGGATCTCGCTATGACCGTTTGCTTAGAAGACTTCCAAGCAATAGCAGCTCCTCCAAGTGTAAACACGTAACCACTTGTTGATTTGGAATCTTTATTATCCGATATCCAGTTTGCATCAGTGTATCCTTCGATCACTGCTGGTTGTCGGGTATAATGCAGTCCATAGTCTCTTGTGTATCGTATGTATCTAAGCACCCTCGTGATAGCCTTCCAATGATCCGCGCACGGATTGCTGGTGTATCTACTTAGCCTACTCACCGCGTAAGCCAAGTCGGGTCTAGTACATGTCATTAGATACATTAGACTGCCAATAATTCTTGAATACTCTAATTGAGCAACTCCATCTCCTTTATTCTTCTTGAGATGTTGGGAGGTATCAACTGGAGTTCGAGCTACACTCGTATCTCCCGAGTTGAATTTTTCAAGAATTTTATCCACATAGTGAGATTGACTTAACACAAGACCATCTTGGGTTCTTATGATCTTTACTCCAAGAATCACATCCGCTAAACCCATGTCTTTCATGTCAAATCTCGCTTTCAACATGCTTTTAGTAGCTTTGATAATTTTATCATTACTCCCAATGATAAGCATATCGTCTACATAAAGGCATAAGATGACATAACCTTCCTTTGTGTCTTTGAAATAAACACATTTGTCGCACTCATTTATTTTGAAACCATTGTCAATCATGACATGATCAAACTTTTGGTGCCATTGTTTTGGTGCTTGCTTCAAGCCATACAAAGACTTGACGAGTTTACATACTTTACCCTCTTGACCTGGGGCGGAGAAACCCTCAGGTTGCTCCATGTAAATTTCTTCTTCTAAATCGCCATTTAGAAATGCGGTTTTAACGTCCATTTGGTGAACTTCCAAACTTCTTAAAGCCGCTATAGCAAGAACCAATCTAATCGAGGTTATGCGCGTCACAGGCGAGTAGGTATCAAAGTAATCTAGACCTTCCTTTTGTCTAAATCCTTTAATCACCAACCTAGCCTTGTACTTATCAATACTTCCATCAGTTTTCATCTTCCTTTTGAATATCCAACGATATCCAAGTGGTTTGCAACCAGGTGGAAGATCTACTAACTCCCAAGTATGATTTTGCAATATAGAATCTATTTCATTTCTTATTGCTTCTTTCCATTGAGGTCCTTCTGAAGAGGAAACCGCTTCGCGATATGTATTGGGCTCGCCCTCAACCATATAGCTAACGAAGTCTGGACCGTAGGATTTTTCAACCCTTGGCCTTTTACTTCGCCTACGATCACTTTCTTCAACCTCAGGTTGTTCATGTATGTTATCATGAACCACCTCATCAACTGGTGTAGATGAACTTTCACCTACTTCAAAATTAGGTGTTGATGACATTGCATGTGTTTGTCTTCTCAAAGGAAACACATTTTCAAAGTAAGACACAACGTTAGAATTCACCTCCATAATAGTGTTTACGTGTACATCAGGATTCTTGGACTCATGTACAAGAAAGCGATGTGCACTACTTTGATGTGCATACCCAATAAATATGCAATCAACAGTTTTGGGTCCTATCCTAAGAGCCTTAGGAGGTGGTACAGTCACCTTTGCTAGGCACCCCCACACTTTCAAGTATTTGTATGAAGGTTTCTTCCTTTTCCATAACTCATATGGAGTTTCGTCTCTCTTTTTGAGTGGTATCCTATTCAAAAGATAATTAGCCGAGAGAATGGCTTCCCCCCACAGTTCGTGGCTCACCCCAGAACTTATCAACATGGCGTTCATCATTTCTTTCAATGTGCGGTTCTTTCGTTCCGCCACGCCATTTGATTGTGGAGAGTAAGGAGGTGTACACTCATGTACAATGCCACTTTTTGCGCATAACTCGGCAAAAGGTGCAACATATTCGCCTCCTCGATCGCTTCGCAAAGCTTTTATTTTCTTTTGAAGTTGATTCTCAACTTCATTTTTATACAAGATAAATTTACTTATTGCTTCATCTTTACTTTTTAGTAAATATACATAGCAATATTTAGTACTATCGTCAATAAACGTGATGAAGTACTTATTTCCACCTGTTGTGGGTACCGCTTTTAAATCACAAATATCAGTGTGAATTAAATCAAGGGGTTCGGTTATTCGTTCAACCGTTTTTGATGATGTTCTTGTGAGTTTGGATTCAACGCATGTTTCACATTTATAGTGTGAATCAATATGGAATGTTGGTATACAATTTAAATTGATTAAACGGCGTATTGAATTAAAATTTACGTGACCTAATCTACCATGCCATTTATTCGATTCAGAAAACTCAAGCATATAAGTAGAAGTAGTAGCAATTTTATTCATGTTCTTGACAGCCATTACATTCAATTTGAACATTCCATTTTGGGCATAACCCTTGCCTACATACGTTCCTCGTTTAGTTAGTACAAATTGATCGCTCTCAAAAACTAAACGAAATCCAAACTTGTTAAGCAACCATCCCGAGACTAGATTCTTGCGCAAGTCTGGGACATACAACACGTTGCTTAGAGTGAGCTCCTTCCCTGAAGTCCACTTCAAGATCACCGTTCCTTCACCCATGATGTCAGCGGTGGCTGCATTTCCCATATACAGCTTCTCTTCTCCAGAAAGCGCCTTGAAGGTGGTAAAGAGACTTTTGTCTGCACAAACGTGACGGGTCGCACCCGTATCAACCCACCAACCTTTTGGAGTATTGGTCACCGAATTGACCTCATCCATCATTGCGCTTTTGTCGGAAATCATTGCCACCAAAGGCATTCCGTCTTCATCCACCATGTGCGCACGCTCACGCTTTGGTTTCTTGCATTGGTTAGCCCGATGCCCCGGCTCGTCACAGTTGTAACAAGTCCCTTGGAACGTTTGAGGTTTCTTTTTCACAACCCCTTTCTTCGGTCCAAGGTTGCTAGCCTTTGCTTTCCCTTTCCCTTTGTCCTTTTTCCCCTTGCCCTTTGTGCCTTTAGAGGATTGCCCATGCTCAACCACGTTTGCACTAGCACTAGGCTGCACAAGGCTGTTTTTTAGGGCAATCCTATTCTCCTCTTCTATACGAAGACGAAGAACAAGGTCCTCCACCGACATTTCCTTCCGCTTGTGTTTAAGATAATTCTTAAAATCCAACCAAGCAGGAGGTAATTTCTCAATCATGGCTGCCACTTGAAATGTCTCGCTAAGTACCATTCCCTCGGCATGGATGTCATTTAGTATAATTTGCAACTCTTGGACTTGGTTCATAACCGGCTTGTTATCAACCATTTTGAAGTCCAAGAAACGGGCGACAACAAATTTCTTTGTTCCCGCATCCTCCGTTTTGTACTTTTTCTCCAAAGACTCCCACAACTCTTTGGAAGTCTTGATATTGTAGTACACATTATACAGTGCATCCGAGAGACCGTTGAGTACATAGCCTCGACATATGAAATCCGAATGCTTCCACGCATCTACCGCGCTCAGAGCCTGAGCGTCGGTCTCCCCTTCCGCAGGTTGGGGAGCGGTTTCCGTCAAGAACCTCGCAAGGTTCATGGTGGTCAAGTAGAAGAACATCTTCTGTTGCCACCGCTTGAAGTGTAGACCCGAGAACTTTTCAGGTCTTTCAGCATGATTTGCCACTGTGGACGCTCCCACAGTGTTGGCAGGGGTTCCAACTACAACATTCGTATTGTTGTTGTTTGAGGTCGACATTCTGAAAAAAAAATTAAAATTAAAATTTTTAGTCAATCAATTCTGATTTACGCACAAACCAGAAGGAAAGTACTAAATTTTAATTTTACCACAATTTACTGTTTTGGCTTCTAAGTCCAACTTTGAAGACCAGAGACAGAAAATTTATAATATTTAAAACTTACTAATCGGCTTCTAAGTCCAACTTTGAAGACCAAATCAGAAAGTTTAGCAAATTTTTAGGACAAATTTAAATGTAACCAAAAATAGTTTTCAACCAAAGTCGCTCCTTTGAAGATGAAAACTAAAAAAAATCTGTTTTTAAAACACAAACTGAGTGAAATCAAAACTGGTTTGAATCACAAACAGAAAGGTTTTGATTACACGAACGGTTTTAAAAATTTGTTTTAAGATTGTAGGAACCGTTCGCATAAATTAAATAAAATAAACCAATTTTATTACTGATTACAATACAAAGAAAGCAGAAAATTAAACAATACTATTACAACTGAAAAAACCAAAATACAAGAAAGGTGTAGAAGCAGAGTTTGACTGAGGCACGTGTTCAACACGCTTCCCTTAAAACAAATTCCGAGTCTCCCAAGAGTACTCGTTTTGTTTCCCAGGGTACAACAGCCGGAGCAGCGTACTGCCGGAGAAAGCCTACAACCCGAAGGCTACCTTGAACAATGCTGGAGAAGATCTTAATTATTGTAGAGAGAAAGTTGTTTGCTGTTGTTGTTGCTGGTGTCCTTCTGAAGTGGGTATGGAGCTGTATTTATACAGCTCCTAGGTTGAAACAGTCAAAATGAATTAAATGAGAGGTTTAAATTGCATTAAACGTCTTCAATGCAATTTAATACGTCATTTAATTCTCAGTCAAAGCCTATTAACTCGTCAGTTACGAAGGATGATTAGTGTGTGTACCCCTTATCTTTCAGCTATCAACGCCATCATATGATGCATGACTAACCATCCGCCGCTTTTAATGTTATTTTCACGAAATTAGTAAAATAACGATAAAGTTAGTGCAATTTCACTTTTGTATCTCGAAGGCCCAAATATATATACATTATATACCACACCGCAAGCAGGGAGATAATCTTTTAACATTGATAATGAGCTAAATATATGGCCCCTTTTTTATTGTATTTTGGCAATATGAAATTCTCTATATCTACAAAATACATGAGGGGGAATGGTGTCAGGCAACTGTCTGATATTTTCCCATTGGTCCAACTAATTTTTGAATTTATCCCCAGTTTAAAATTACGATTTCGCCCTCAGCTCAAAATTACGTTTTTATCGCCAGTTCAAAATAAATTTATGTTTTCGCCTCTAGCTTAAAATTATGTTTTTGCCCCCGGTTTTAAATAAAATTATGCTTTTGCCCTCATGTCAAAATTACGATTTTGCCCCTAGTTCAAAATTATGGTTTTGCCCCCAGTTAAAAAAATTATGGTTTTACCCCCAACTGAAAATTACGAATTTGCCCTCATTTTAAAATTATGATTTTGCCCCTATTTCAAAAATTACGATTTTGGCCCCAATTAAAAATTATAGTATTGCTATCGTTTTAGTTTTTTTTTTTTTTTTTTTTACAAAACTATAGTAATGTTTTATTTTACTTGATTGTCTTAATGTAAATTTTTGTGTTAAGCAGCTGTCTAGTACGCGCTGATTGTTCCTAACAAATTACTATTATGCCCCCAACTTAAAATTACTAGCTTGCCATCGTTTTAGTATTTTTTATACAAAACTATGATAGTATTTTGGTTTAATTGGTTGACTCAATATATTTTTTATTAGGATCGTATTATAACTAGTATATACAAGTAATCATAATACATATGTACATGTTATGAAACTAAAAAATATTCAAATTTTTGAATACGAAATATGAAACTGTGAATACAAAAATCCAATGTCGTGCGTTCTTATTCCAAAGCATTGACCATCACATGGGACGAACTTACAATGTGTGTTGCCTTTAAGTTTAACCTAAGTTAATGGCACGAAAAAATATTAAATTGAAAAATACAAAACCTTGAGAAATGAATACCCTCAATATCAAGAAAAAAAAATTATTCATTTTGTGAGTATTCAATAACTGTAAAAGTTATCTATTTGATGAAATTATTTACTTATCAAACTTTCACTTATTGAGATTATACTTCAATATGAATTAATATACGATCATATTCAATATGAATTAATACTTAAACTAGTGATTTTCCCCTCGCACTTCGTGGCGAAAATTCGGTTGGTATCTGTTCGGTTCATTATGGTACCTACACTCGCTAGAATAATCAAAAGAGAAAACCTTACATCGATAGAATATCCATACCAGTACCGATGTTGTTCATTTTTTTTTTGAATGACGTCTGGTCTGCTCTATTCACCAATAATTCTAATATATATCACCCTTACCCAGGATTGAACCCGGAACATCTCCATTAAGAGGCATATGCCTCTACCAAGTGGGCTAGCCCCACATTGGCAAAACATAGAATCGGACACAACAACAATCGAACTTGTGTCGGCTGATTACAATACAACGCATCAACCCTCACAACACATCATTTGATTTGTATGTTGTTCAGTTGATATCAGTTTGATTGGTTTGCAATCTATATTTATTTTATTCAACGTTGCCATATAAACATTATGCAAAACGACTACCAACCCAAACCGAAACCGACTGAACAACATTTGTATCATTACCAGGATTTATTTTTATTGTTTTTCCTTTCGATAAACTAAGATCGTATTGCTATCATACCGTACCGAACTGAACAACATCGGTACCAGTATGTATTAATTTTTATGTTTTTTGTTTGATAAGATATATCGTGTCGCTATCGTAGTGATCCGAACATAAGTTATTATAAAAAATCAAACTGAATGCTGTAGGAACCGTTCGCATAAATTAAATAAAATAAACCAATTTTATTACTGATTACAATACAAAGAAAGCAGAAAATTAAACAATACTATTACAACTGAAAAAACCAAAATACAAGAAAGGTGTAGAAGCAGAGTTTGACTGAGGCACGTGTTCAACACGCTTCCCTTAAAACAAATTCCGAGTCTCCCAAGAGTACTCGTTTTGTTTCCCAGGGTACAACAGCCGGAGCAGCGTACTGCCGGAGAAAGCCTACAACCCGAAGGCTACCTTGAACAATGCTGGAGAAGATCTTAATTATTGTAGAGAGAAAGTTGTTTGCTGTTGTTGTTGCTGGTGTCCTTCTGAAGTGGGTATGGAGCTGTATTTATACAGCTCCTAGGTTGAAACAGTCAAAATGAATTAAATGAGAGGTTTAAATTGCATTAAACGTCTTCAATGCAATTTAATACGTCATTTAATTCTCAGTCAAAGCCTATTAACTCGTCAGTTACGAAGCTGGACTGAAACTGCCCTGTCATTCAATGCTGGAAGCTTCTGCGCGCGCGCGCGCCCATGCGCGGTGCGCCATGCGGCGTGCGGCCTCTTGGCTCACTGCCGTGCGGCGTGCGGCCTCTTGGCTCACTGCCATGCGGCGTGCGGCCTCTTGGCTCACTGCCGTGCGCCGTGCGGCGGTGCAGCTCAAGTCCGTCCATGCGGCGGTGCGGCGTGCGCCACGTCACCTGTGAGTCTATACGTGCGCGCCACACAGTCGCGCCGTATTGGCTCACTCTGGTGCGCCGCACACGGCACAGTAGGACCCATGCACCATGCTCCCAACCGCGCGCCTCGTGTACCCGCGCGCGCATGCGCATGACTGCCACGTCATGCGCCGCATCACCTACCACTTGGTCCTTGCAACCCTTGTGCTTCACCACGCGCGCGCGGTCAAAAATACAAAGGCGGCTCTCAAAGCGCCACATTGCGCCTCATCGCCCACGCCACGCGCGCGCGCGCGCGCGCGAGCGTGCGAGTGCGAGTGCGAGTTAGGGTGCTCCGCACCCTTCGCGAGGACACTAGTGTGTGCTTCCATGAAACAATAAGGATGGAGAGTTCCACCTTAAATACCCATTTAAGTTCCATCTCTCCTCCTATGTGGGACAAGGTGCTACTTTCCCTTTAGTTTCAACATTGAATGTTCCAAACACCCAACTTTGAGCATCGATATCTCATTCATCTTAGCTCGGTTTTGGACGTGGTTTAGTTCGTTGCGAAGCTCTTCCAACATAGAACACAAACCCATAAATAAATACATAAAACCCGCTCATTTTATTATATTTATTTCTAGTCCAAAATAGGAAAAAATCATTTTCCTATATTTGTGAAAATGCTATTTTCACTTATTTTCCAACAAATGCTAAACAAAATGCTACTAATAAAAAGAATAAATACCTAATAAATATCTTATTACTAAACAATTAAATGAATAATTGATAAAATATTACTAAATAAAAACAAATACTTAAATATTCCAACTAGTGTTCATCGTAACTTTCTGTTAAAATGTATAATGGATTGTTGTAATTTTTAATGTTACTATCATATTAACTATCTTTGATCATTAACTACTAGTTATCCTGTATAAATTGATGAGTAAACTTCCATTTTGCTTCCTGTGATTTGGTTGTTTTAACGGTTTTGCCCCAATCATTAAAAAAGGGTCATTTTCCTCCAATAGTTTACTATGTTTTCCGATTTTTGTTCCCTGCCTCTAACTCCATCCAAATTGTTTGTTAACTGAAGGGTATTTTTGTAACTTCAAATATAAAACTTAGGGTATTTTAGTAAAACTACAAATAATGATTATATTATATATAATTATAATAATAATAATAATAATAATAATAATAATAATAATAAAATACAACAAATCCATAAACTAATCATCTATTTTCTCTTTTTACCATGGTTGGAGAACTCGCTAGTCGCTAGTCGGCCGGTGAAGTGGGGACTAGCGACTACTCGGGATTACTCGGGATTAATCAGGATTAATCGGATCGGGTTTTTTATATGTAATTTTCAGTTTTATGTATAAATATATACATTTTTATAGGTAAATATTTTAAGTAGCTAGGTTTTAAATCTTACTCAACTCATTTATTTAAGTATACATGATTAATTGTTGGAATTCAAATGATTTGGTTGGAAACTAACCGGAATTTAGAAGTTTTGGCCGGAATATACAGGTTTTTTGCTATAATCGTCGACTTTTGGCTGGCCTAGTCGGACCTAGTCGTGCCTAGTCGGACCTAGTCGGTTAATGGACCGATTTAAGAAAAATTACTCAGTAACTGGACGACTAGCGATTAATCGCCGACTAATCGTCGCCTAGTCGCGATTTTTACAACACTGCTTTTTACTCTCTCTCTCTCTCTCTGTTAGTTGCATTTTTAGGCATATTTTACCACATTTTAGCGTGCATATTTAATGGCATTTTAGGCATTTGTACTATAGATATTGCATTGTTTTGGAAAATACGCGTTTTTTGTGGAACGAAATCTACTTTGGACGTATTAATGATTTTGTAGGCATGGAGTGGTTGTAAGGAATGACAAGAGATAGTGAAAAGGCTCGTAAAGACTCAAGAAATAAATAAAGTACGGGTTCAAATAAAGTAAATAGCATGGATTTTTAGCTTGATGATCTACAACGGTCTGATCATTGCAAGAACAAAAAGAAATTTATTTGTTCATTGAATGAACTAATTGAAGATGACATTGGGCTGAAATAAAGTTCCTAAGTTTGGGCGAATTGATGACATCGTTGGACTGCCAAAAGAAAAAATGAAAACACAAAGTGAGAGTTTTTAGCAATTAAAAGAAAATAATAATAATAATAATAATAATAATAATAATAATAATAATAATAATAATAATAATAATAATAATAATAATAATAATAATAATAATAATAATAATAATAATCATCATCATCATCATCATCAACAAACTGGTCGGGCTATATGGGAGGAACAATCTTTGGAGTTTGGACGGCGTGGGAGGGAAAAAAAAGCATTTTTTGTTTGGGGATTTTCTAGAACAAGGGAATTGGTTTAGTCTTTTGTTTCGTAAGTTTTAAATTGTGGTATGCTTTATTTTGTATTTGTATGGATTGAACTAGCCATCATATCCGGCTAGACTTTTATAGTTTTAACATCGGGGTTTAGTTTATTTGATTTGGTTCATAAACTTACGTGAAACGGTTATGTTAGATTCAATTATTTTAGTGGTTTGATTGTGTGTTTCTTAATCTTAAATCCAGATATTTTACCGGATATATATTAGTTTGTTAATGAAACTGGTCACTTTGTTAATTATTCTAATAAAGTTCATCAAGTTTTAAAACCTTAACCAGTTTTGATTTTTGATAAAAGGAACAAATAACGGCCCGTGTTTGTCTATGAACTCGGTTTCATTATAGAATCATACGATCTAGTTAAACATACCGAACGGCGTGTGTGTTTGATTATACTTGATACTTCTATCACGCAACCCGCACACTAAAATCCGAACGGCGTGACTTTAGAGTAGCGGGTTGGCTCTAATCAACGAACGGTGTTTGGTTAGATATTAGATGGAGTGGACGTCCGAACTGCGTGACGTCTAGTGTCGATACAAACTATTATTTAAAAAGGATCATTGCACCGTGACCGGTAATGATCGTAAGTCGAACCGAATCAAGAAATTGCCCTAGTGTTGAAACTAGTTTTTAACATCTGAATTTTCCAACCACTTAAATTAGTTTTTTTTTTAATCTAAAAATTATAATTTTTTTACATTTAGTTAAATTAAAAAAAAACCTTTTCAAAACAATCGTATCTGGATAAAATCTTTTTGGCATAATCAATTAATCTGTATCCCTGTGGACACGAACCTTACTTCCATTCATACTATTTTTCGTGTGTCAAGTAGGTTAATTTATATTTATTTGCTAGATTCGACACCCAACACTCTCTTCTCTATCTCTCTCTACACTCTCTCTTTTCTCTCACCAACAACCACCACCATCAACTGTCACCACCACCACTGTGCACGTCCCCCACCTGTCCACCACCTTGAAGCAGCTCCCCATCGGGCCACCACCACCAACCCTACCCGATTACCATCAGCCCCGTTTGTCACACCCCTTTCTAAGGCGGAAGCACGAGGTGTGATCATGAAAGGTTTTCATTGCATACGATTGGTAAACATACTACATGCTCATAAAAATAACTTCAAACACCATTACCATTACATAACGGAAAACATAGTTAACCAACTGGGGTAGCCCAGTTGGCCACCGACACCCACCTCTTCCCAGAGGTCCCGGGTTCGAGTCTTGGGAGTGGCATATGTCGCCTAGGATAAGAACTCGTTAAGGGAAATTCACCGCGGAGCTAGCTTGGTCGGGTAGCGGCTCCCGTAGTGAGATCACTCTGACGGTTGGGAGGACCGTGCTCTATCCCCCCCCCCCCCCCCGTAAAACATAGTTTAAGTGTTTACATCACGAGACAACATATTGTCTGAAAGTTTACAACTTTATTTAAGGATAAACATAAACGACATCCAAGAGCATGAGTAAGACCGCGCGCACATCCACTTTTAGTTACCTGAAATACATGTGAGTTTTGGAAAAACGTCAACAAACTGTTGGTGTGAATTCATGCAGTTCTTGTATTGAACGTTTGTATACTTTGTATGAAAAAAACATGGTATATATCTTGTAAAAATCAAGTATTATTGTATAAATCAAGTATTCTTGTATAAATCAAGTATTCTTGTATAAATCAAGTATTCTTGTATAAATCAAGTATTCTTGTATAACTCAAGTGTTCTTGTATAAATCAAGTATTCTTGTATGTATCATGTTGTTAATGGGTTGCAAGGCCATTAACATGTGACACGACATAGGAAGCAACCAAACCATAGGCATTTTTCTAGTTGTCGATTCACGACTGAGACACAAAAGCACTACTCGGTACTAGTTTTCACCAAGAGTGTGGCTGCCCGAAAACCCATTAGATCTAACCTTTTGTTCTGCGGTCTTAGTATGTACACGATTAATGGTGCTTATGGTACCCTATTCGTGACACGATTTCTCGTATCATTCCTTAAAACGCATCATACTTGGTACTAGTTATCACCAAGAGTGCTTCTTGTTTTTGTATCCATCATACCATTTGTAAACATTGTAATATTTGTAACATGTATTTCACCCCCGAAGTTATAAAACTGAAAACAGTTAAAAGAAAAGGGGGAGCATGAACTCACAACTTTGCGTTCCTGCGTCGTAAGCTTCACCGGATTTGCTTATCTAGCGTCATGACCTAAATGTGTTTTATTAACGTTAGTCACTAGACTTGCATCGCACAAGTACAAGTCACTATCTTTTGTATATGTGTTCTTGTGTTAAAAATAATTTATATTTTTAACTATGTATCTTACTTATATTATTTTCTCAAAAATAAATATAAGTATCTTGTATTTTTCACCCGAATTATGTATTTTGTCTAAATCTTCATTTCATGTTCATAACTTGTCCAAGTTATCTATTCTATCAAGTAATATATTTTCATAAATATATTCTCATGTATTTGTCTAAGTATGTTGTATGTGTATTTTGTATCTTTACTCCTTAGGAGTATTTAGTGTATTTTCAAGTCCTAATACACTATCACGTATAATACATACTACATACACGTAGCACAAAATTTGGTGACCAATAAATATATATATTTTTCTCAAAAATATACATACTTAATATCAATTTTAAATCTTGAAGAAATCATCATTTCTTATCACAAAGATTAGGGAAACCTTGGTAAATATTTTTAGATACATTTTTAGGGAATAAGTTTCTCAAAAACTTATTTTTCTAAGTGTCAAAATTTATAAAAATTTTGACATAGTTTCCCCTAAAAATGGAGGTTTCCCATGTTTTCAAAACATGTGTTTATTTTCTTTTAAATCATCAACAACATCAACTACAAAATCAAGTCTTACCAAGTGTCAAGATCAAGTAAATTACACTACATCATGAACTTGAAGTTTTTTTTGTAAAAACTTGTAGTAACTTACCATGTTATTTAGTAGGTTTAGTTACTGATGCGTGCTGGTGTGTATATATGTTTTAGGTATATATTTTAAGCCCTTTTTACACTTTTTTAGCCAAGTTTTAAATTTATAAAACACGATATTTACTAACACTACACACACATATGGGCAAGTGCACCCATCGTGGACGTAGTATAGTGTTGGTAAGATACCGAGGTCGTCCAAGGACACAAGAGCTTTTAGTACCGGTTTATCCTCAACGTCTAATCAAATCAAAATGTTAGAAAAGATTTTTAAAACTAAGAAAATAAAACTAACTAAATGCTGAAAAACAAAAATAAAAAAATAAAAACAGATAGACAAGATGAATCACTTGGATCCGACTCGTATATAGTGTAACCTTTGATTATTTTCGCACTTTTGCACTTGTTTAAGAGATTATCTTAGTTATTGTAGTAGGCCCCTCTTTTGAAGGTGACGTTACCCTCAACCCAGTAGTTTGAGTCAGCAAGGATACAATCCTAAAGGGTCGGATTATTGAAAGATAATTAATTAAGTTATTAATGCAAATTATGGTATGCTCCTCTTTTGAAGGTGACGTTACCCTCGACTAAGTAGTCTGAGTCAGCAGGGATACAGTCCTAAATACTGGGTTATAGTATTAATAGTAGTTTACTTATGAGGGGGTCAAAGAGTTTGGATCCCCGCCATCCAATACCTTTTGGTATTGAAGGAGATCCTACTAAATTTGACCCAGGTCCCTTGCAGGACCTCTAAACGCTGAACAAGGGCAAGACTCTTACCAAACCGTTCCCTTAACCCCCGACCAGGTAGCCAACATACCTCCATATAGACCGTGGAGATATGAATGGTGAAAATCTTTTATTTTATATAGACAGTAAAATAATGTCAAGACACCACGGGCAAACGATAAGGAAGAATCACCTTCAACATAAGAAACTACTTATTAAAGTCATTAATATAAAACCAAATAAAAAGTGCAAAAGATTAAAAATAAAAAGTATTACACTAGACAGTTGTCTTCACCAAGTGATGTAAGAGACTTAGGCAAACATGGCCTTTGATTGTCAAGAACTCCTTCCGATCAATCTTGGATCCCGAGACGGCTCACACACTCTATGATGGACAATGGATGATGGTGGTGGATGATGGTGTTATGGTGGTGGTGGGTGGTGGGTGAAGTGTGAGAGAGGTGGTGTGCCAAGGGACGAGTTGAAATGGCTCCAAGCACTCCTATTTATAGGCTGAACAGAGGCCTGGGCACGGCCCCGTGCCCGTTGGGCAAGGACCCGTGTCCGTCTGACACTCTCTCTCTTCATTAATTGTAATTCGCAATTACAATAAATGCGTCTGCAGTACTCTGACCACGCCCCCGTGTCCGCTGGGCACAGCCCCGTGGTGGGCAATAGAAGCTTCTATTAGTTTGTCTTTTCTGCTGCTTCTTGGGTACGGCCCCGTGCTCGCTGAGCACGGGGCGTGTTCAGTCTTCTGCCTTCTCTGTTTTGCTTGGGAGGATGCTGTCGAGGGGTCGGGCAATCCACTTTTGTCCCTTTTCTTGTATTTATGTTAGATTTTGCTGTCTTTTTGCTTCTTTTGTTAATTTGAGCTCATTTAATCCTGAAAATACAAAAGGAAGACAAAAACGCACTTTTTCCAACATTAGTACTAAAAAAGGGTTAGTTTTATGCCACAATTGATATAATTTATATGTTGCATTTTGCGCGTATCAAATACCCCCACACTTGAATCTTTGCTTGTCCTCAAGCAAAACTCTTTATAATGTGGCTTTATTCACTCCCAAATGGAATGGGTAGAAGAGAAGGTTTTTGGGCTTGTCATAGAGTGTCGGGATTTTCCAAGATCGTTTAGGTTTTATTTTTTTTTATTTACAATCCTATTCGTCATGATTTATTAAAAACATTTCATAAGATAAATTACTTATTAAGGCATAACATACCTTTTTAAAATTCCATTTATATACAAGTTCACATACCTCACGGGGGAAATCACTCACACTCGGCCGAAGGTGTATTTTTAGTGAATCACTCGAGAGCGGCGTGGAACTTATTTCTACCATAAGCTTGCCAAGCAATCAATCCTCCTCCTTTTTAACTTTATACCTTTGTAAATATCAAGAGGACTTTTTGGGTGAAGGGTTAGGCTTGGGCTAAAGGTGGGTGGTTGGGTTAGTGGTTAGTTGAAAAGGGCGAAAAGGCGTAAAAAGTGTTGGTTTTCGTAAAACATTTTGTTTTTGTGACTTTTTATTTTCAATGAAGTATTTATTCAAACAAGCTTTTGTTTGAGGAGCTTTGTTTGTTTATTTCCAACTTCATTATTATTATTTTTTTAAGAGTCATACGAAAACCAAGCTTTGTTACTAAAATAAGGAAAAAAAATGAAAAAGGGGTTTTGGTGGGTAAAAGGGTTTTGGGTTAAGAAATGAAAAGGTTTAGGCTCAAAGGGGTTAACTAGGGGGAATTTTTGGGTAGGTGAAAAGAAAAATAAAAATAATGGTGTTGAAAGAAAAAGGGTTAGTCCTAATGCCTCCATCATTTACTTACTTGGGTTTAAGTTGGTAAGGACCGGGAATGAATTATCGTGGCAAGTTCTAGAGTCGTAAGAACCAGGCGGCTATTCACACAAGAAACGAAAAATGAGCATTTCGTGTAAAGATGTATATTTGTATGCTCTTTAAAGGCTCAAAACTCACTTTTGTGGGAATGGGTTTTTACGTGATCAAGTATATATAATCAAATTTTAACTAAGTTTGTCATGCCGTTTCATAATTTTCTTATGTTGGTTCTTTTTATCAAGACGCTATCGGTTGTAAATTTATAAAAATATAACCTTGTTAGAGTTAGAATTCCCAACTTAAACTTAGACAAGTAAAAAAATGCAAAAATTTTGAAAAAATTTGGAGTGATTAGCGATTCCAAATAGAGTTTTGTGTAAGGCTTGTTATTAGGACTTGCGAAATTCAAGGTTTTAGCATCCCCCCACACTTAAATTACACATTGTCCTCAATGTGTCCCAAAAAATAAGTTTTTAGGTTAATTGAATGTGTAAAATGGTGTTTAAAGCAAAATTTTATGTTATTGGCAGTCTGGACACGGCCCCGTGGGGACCGGACACGGCCCCGTGTTCAGGTGCCAGTAACAAAAGTTAAAGAAAAGAAACAGAAGCCTGGACACGGGGGCGTGTTCAGTGAACACGGCCCGTGTCCAGTTACCTGAACTGGGCAATTTTCTGCAGGATGTTCAGCACGGGGCCGTGTTGGCTGGGCACGGCCCGTGCTAAGCTTACTGTAATGAAGAAATTGTTGTTGGATGGCCCTATTTTCGTGCATGGGGCCATGTTTCTCGTTTCCCTTGTTATCCTTGACCATCCAGAGTGTGTTTTATTCCTGCAAATTAAAACTAAAAGATTAAACTAAACTAAGGATAGTTCCGCGGAATGCCTCCGTGGTGCGCCACGTTTATAAGGGTCCTTGGCTAGACCCAAGGCGAGGTTATATGTTTTCTGAGCGGGATGTTTTGCATCCCATGTTGCACCGTCGGAGAGCATCATCCAAACTCGAATCAATAACCTTCATGTAATTGACCGGGTCATCGTCCTCTATTCTCTTCTCAACCCCGAACTTTACTTCATTATCCCCATATTTTAAAGTGAGTGTTCCGTCATTCATGTCCACCACTGCTTGTGCGGTGGCGAGAAATGGTCTCCCTAGTATGAGGGGGACTTCGGTGTCTTCTTCCATATCAAGTATGACAAAGTCGGCCGGGTAGACGAAATTGTCGACCTTGACTAGGAGATTTTCAATGACACCTTGCGGGAATTTGACGGATCGATCAGCAAGTTGTATGCTCATTTTTGTAGGACTCCTTTTTCCTAGGCCGAGTCTTTTGAACATTGATGAGGGCATGAGGTTAATGCTAGCCCCAAGGTCGGCTAGTGCATTACGAACGGGGGAGTCCCCGATCGAGCAAGGAATTGTGAAGCTTCCGGGATCAATTTTCTTTTGGGGGAGTTTGTTGAGTACGAGGGCAGAGCATTCTTCGCCTAAGTTAACTAATTGCAATGTTTCAATTTTCCTTTTATGAGTGAGGAAGTCCTTCATGAACCTAGAGTATTTAAGCATTTGGGTTAGGACGTCAATTAAAGGAATGTTGACATGCAATTGTTTTAGTAGACTTTCGAATTTTGCGAATTGCTCATTGGTCTTTTGACGGATTAACCTACCGGGGTATGGAACCGGAGGAGCCTTGGTAGGCTCTGTGATGTGGAAAAAGTAGTTCAACTAAATAAACTAAATTACCCTAAATTAAGACTCAAGTAATAAAAATCTAGACTCTTTAACCTGACTAAACTTCTCACCGGCAAGTGTACCGGTCGACTCTAGCACAGAAAAGTAAGTCCGGATGTCGAACCCACAAGGACTCTAATGAATTACGTTAACGACTAAACAAATATTGTGTTTGGGGGGGTTTACTAAAATCCTAAAATTGTGATTAAATTGGAATTAGACTAAGACACGAATGGAAACTAGGGTTTTACTTCAGATGAGATTAAGGACTACCTAGACTTGAATCCAGTTTACCTATGAATGGACTTCTAACGGTTTTATTGTTGTATGGAGCCGGGATCGTTAAATACTAAACCTTAAGACCTTCTCAGGAAGAAACCTAGGAAACCCTACAAGGCTGTTATGATTACCGACTGTTAGATTTCCTCTCAGTCCTCTAACGACTCTAAAAGTGCCCTAATACGACTATCTACCTCTCAGCGCGACAATCTAAGGCAGTTCTAGGTTCTGACTTGGTTTACTAGACACAAATGCAATTAGGGAACTAACGTCGACTTCTCTCAAAATCTAAATTAGCTATATACTGCACCGCGACCTAATAACTAACTCGAGACTCTCAGCGACAAGTTAAGCAGAATATTTACTTCTAATTGTATTTTAATTACTGTTTCTAAGGCTATCGCCCGATTTACCCAAAGATCACCCGAACCCTCAAATCAACACAGATCTATTATGTGAAAGACATCCACCAAAATCTATGTGAAACAGTAAACAATCCACAATCAAAAGTAAATACGCACACGCACCAAATCAGAAAATCTAGAACACGTTACTTTCAAAGTTAATCCATAATCAATTCAATAAAAACCGTTAAAAGATCCAAACATAAATTAAACCATCATCAAATCTAGGTAGTATCTAAAATTTAGCCAAGAATCATGATGTTCAAAACAAACAAAACAAGTCTAAAACAAGAATTCATCGTAGAGTATTGAAAACGCGAAAATAAGGAACACCGGGAGATAAAACCCGAAAGATCTTCACTCTCACGATCCAAGCTTCGACCGGATGATTCCCGTTAGGCAAAATACTCCAGAATGCTCAAAATCACCTCCGAAATTCGTCCTAGGGTTTCTTGATTCGTAATCAGAGTTGTGTTAAGTTTCTTGGAAATCCCCTCATCAAAACCCTAATTTTTCCGGAAATAATAACCGTCGCGTAACGTCTAGGGGGGGTCGCGTGACGCGGCACCTCCCTCTTCCAATTTTATTATTTTTTTATTCCATTCTGATTTCCAGCCTTTACGACGCGCGTACGAATCCCGATTTTCTTCCAAACTGCTCGGTTTTACTCGTTTTTCAACACTTTAAGCTACGGGACCTGAAATCAAAGCTTAACGTCAGCAGTATCGCAGTTCTAACCTAAACTAGACTCTAAACGACTGAAAACTGACCGAAATATACACTATAAACATATGTACTTTGCAGTACATCAAACATCCCCACATTTACTCTTTTTTCGTCCCCGAAAAAGAATTATGCAACGGAATCAGAGATAAATATTCACTTGGGTCAAAAATTATAGGTATGATTAATTAAAACCAAGGCTTGCGTTAGCCGCGATTGCAAATATACTTTATCCACTTTAAACCCGAATCCAATCCTAAACCCTTATCATGTGATTTTAATTTAAGGGGGGTCAATCCACCTAGGGTCTCACACTAGAATCAACAGTCCACCTACTCCCGCCTCAAGCTTATAGGACTAAAAGAACGATCATTTGACCAATTCCCAACCGTCTTATATCAAAACCAAGAGAGTTTACAATCAAACTTTTTTTTTCTTTTTCCATTTTTTTTCTCTTTTTTTTTCATTCGTGAGACTAGACGGTGCTTTCCCTAGCCAAGAGGCAATCCGGCTGTAGAGTCGCTATCCCCAACCACAGATTACTTAGGTTTCGGTACTTATTTATTTATTCTTTTTTTTTAGCACGGTCGATTTCACACACCCTAGAGGCAATTCGGCTGTAGAGTCGCTATCCCCAACCACAAACTACATAGGAATGCATTACTTTCATTTAGTTTCTAGCCCACTTTTTATTCTATTTTTTTTATGATCAAAAACTCTAATGGTTTTAACTTATAACGGTGCCCCTTATACTATTATTGGCGGTTTTAGTTTCCCATATCTCCCAGGCGAAAACCCACTAGCGGACCGACAATTAAGGTATATTAGCTCAAAGGGACTTAAAACCAAACCCGGGCCTATCCACATATCCCTAACTAGACGCAAGCTCGATTTATTTAAATCTCATATTATTATTATTCGAACCCAAGCAAAAATTTTTCTTTTCTATCATTTTCTGCTTTATTTTGCAAACTTCTTTAAACCGAAAGACATTTTCTGATTTTTCAATTTTTTTTTTCATTTTTCAATTTTTTTAATTTTTTTTTATTTTTTATAATAAAGACTCGATTATTTACATGTATTCCCATCCCCACACTTAGAGATTGCATTGTCCCTAATGCAAGAACGAAAACACGACTCGACACTACCTAACTACTACTAAATAACGACCTAAATAAAAACTAGACGACGAAATAAAATAAAAATACAACAACAACAAGAAGGAAAACGACTTAACTGAATATGTGAGACTGTCAAAGTGCCAGTCGTTTCCACATAGGCCCTCCAATACCGCACGTGCTCAGCAAATAATACCAAACTCTCTCTCACACGAACGGAAAGCGGCTCCACATCATCAACCTAACATAAGTACCATACCAAGCATACTTCTACTAACGTTTATCGTAGCAACATCCGAAATTCAAACAGAAAATAAAAATATGTCCTACGAGTACAACCATATCGAACTACTGAAACAACATAAATAAAATAAAACATGAAAGGATATATATGTTGCTGCAGTCTGCTACATCACTCCTCCTCAGAATCCTCCTCCATCTGCTGGGTTCCCGAACCGCCAGCCTGCTGCCAACCAAACTGACCACTATACGCATAACCACTCTGACCCCCCCACTGATCATACCCCGGATACTGACCATAAACATACGGGGTCTGCTGCTCGCCTCCATAAACTGGTGGAGGTAATAATCCTGCAAAGGGTGGAGGAATCGGAGCATCTAGTGACATACCCGACATCATGTACCTGAGCATGTCGTCCTGTCGGTGGTGGCTCTGCATGGTCCACTGGTGGTCAACCCGTATCCTGCTCTCAATCTGATCAAACCTCTGCTGCATGTAGTCAAAAACAGCCTCAGGAGTGAACGGGTTGGGTCTCGGCGGTCTAACTGGCTGCTGTGGAGGAATCTCACGCCTCTGTCGAGGTGCCGGCTGTCGTGGCGGAGGAGCACCAACCTCGAAGTTCCACTCTGGCGGATCCGAGTGTGTAAGAATACCTGCCAACTGTAGGTTCGCAACATCCCAACGAACCGTTGGCATACCCACATTCATCTGCTCAATCTTGTACGTTGTAAGGGCCCGAATATTCCGTGCCAACCGAGCTATATAAGGCCCAAGATCCATAGCAGCCCGTTTACCTCCCCGACGAGGCCTATTGAACGACCACGCAAAGAAACTAGCCAAGTTCCAGTTTCGTTTTTCAACCATGCACATCAACGCGAAAATATCCAACCAATTCGCCTTGTTTTCCCCCGACTTCCTCGCTACAACTGTCGTCGCCAACATATTCAAAATATACTTGTATATAGGATCACGAACCGATGTGATAAGGTTCGTACGCGAGAACGGTTGAGACGCAATTGTATCCCAAAATCTTTCCAAATCCACCAGATTCAAACACTTCGGCTGAGGGTGATTGTACACACCCCTTAACCCATTCACAAATTCATCCGTCTCCACTTCTTCCGGTGTGTAAAAACCCAGAGCTACTCCAAACTGAGCCGTATTCATTTCATAAAGATTTCTACCCAATGAAAACGATACCGCATCCTTTTCAGCAAAAGTACCCTCTTTGTGACGGAAGGTACAATGAAACTCAATTGTAAGTTCGGTATACTGCGGCCCGTCACATGCATCCATAGCCATCCTCAATCTCGGCCCTAACAATTCTGCCACCCGCTCACTTGCTCCCATACTTTGTAACCATTCCCAATCCATGACACGATGCTCCAATGTCTGAGTTACCACATACTTCTTAAGCTTTACCCTCTCTTCGGTACCCTCTTCAAAATCTAATACCGGATGATCAACCAACCTCTCAATCTGGGCATACACTCTCCTGTCATTCCCGCGATACTTGATCCTCCTTTTCCTTGGGTTTGACGACGAACCTGCACCTGACATGATCTGCAAAACAAGAAAGATTTGACAAGAGAAACAATGCAGATTGTTAGTACTCACAAGCTATTTTTGGTGTTTTTAATTTTTTAATTTTTTTTTATGAAATAGCCGTATAGCATTTCATTCGCGGCTAATTTCGAAAACATGGGTTACCGTTTACAAAAGCTTAAGTTACACATCATTCTACCCGAATGGAGATTGAGTAAGGGCAAAAAGTTGTGAACTTGTACATGCATATAAGTAAACCCGACACTAGACTCAAACTACTACTCTAAAGACACTACTAAACTCAATAACTCGAACGACCTACGACTCAATGTACACTATCTCCTCCCGGCACTTTAATTGTCCTCAATTAAGCGTAAGTGTGACGTGCTGTCGTGGTCACAATCAAATTTAATCCCAAAAACAACTATATAGATAGTGGCAAGTGGGTATCGAACACAGGGAGTTTGTGGAATATGTGTTATTTGAAAGCTTATCTAAATTAACTAAATTAATCTAATTGCAAGAGAATAAAATTCAAGAGTTTATGTGAGTGAATTGGTTTTAGACTAAATTAAACTAAGTAAATTGCAAGAGAAAAGTTTGGTTGTAAGCAAATTAGGGACAAATGACCATCCTAGATTTCCGGTTTGTATCGACATTCATATTATCATTCCACTAGAAAGAACTACATAGACATAGCTCATGTGTGATTACTTGCAGTGATGAAAGGGAACTAAGTACTCAGATTCCTAGAACGTGAGGTTGTTACCCGATGATCAATCAACCCTTACCCAATCCTAATTCTACCCATGATATCTCGATTGCCAACGGCACCAAGAACGTATGGTTTCAAACTAGAAAATCATAAGAATTAACAAGTTACTAACAAACAATCACACACCATAACAAACCAACCATAAAGATTAAGATTGCTATTCTAGAAATTAGGAAATCAAATACAAATTGTCTCAAACAAACCCTCAATCTAGGACAATCATAAAGTGTTTAGCCACACATGGCTCGAATCAACATCCTAACAAAGATAATATTGTTCATACGGATCAAAGACACAAACCGAATGATAGGAATTGTTCCCAACAAGCAAAATCCCGCCAAAATCGCCCCCAAGCTCCTCTCTAACCGTTCAATGATGAAGAATAATGAAAAGACACAATCAAAACCAACTTTAATGAGGCAGTTACATGTTTTCTCGCAGCCGTCACGTAAATCACGGCTCCACCGTAATTTACGGTGGACTTGATATGTTTATGGTGACAGGAAACTGATTTACGGTGGCCAATATTTGATCCTCAGGTCCACCGTAAATTACGGTGGGGCCGTAATTTACGGTAGTGACCTGAATGTTCTTCTTTGTTTCGTCTCTTGTTCCACGCTCGACCCGTTCATCACCAAAGTCTCCAAAGCTGCATATGATCCATCTTTTAGCCCCCGAAATGCACCTGAAACATAAGCAACAGTAGTTATCTAATTCAAGATAATTACACGATTAAGTGAAGGATTATTTCATCTTTTAACACGCTTAAGGGTTGTCCAATGGACCACCCGTCACATCCCCACACTTAACCGTTGCTTGTCCCAAGCAACTCATCAAATCAATTTCAAAACAAGTGATCAAATTAACCCAAGCAAACATGCAATCTTTTTACTAACCCATTTTTAACACCCAAGCAATGCACCCCTCTCTAAATCTCTCCTCTCGGCTACAAGTGAAAACTAGCAAAGATAAGCTAGACACACACTAGGCAAACGGGTGGTTGCACAATCATAAGCTTGTACCTAAATCGATCATTCTCCTAAAATGGGTCAAACATGAATGCAAATCAAAGGGACTTCAAGGTTGTAACGCGGCTAGGTGTATAGGTAGGAAATGGAATATATATGAAATAGCGAAAATTCGACCCGGTCTTTTTATTACAAACAAAAACAAACGAACAAACAAGCAAACTACTATATACATGACAATTAACCTTTCTTTTTTTTTTCATTGCTTTTCTCTTTTTCCTCTTTTTTTTTCTTTCGATTTTTTTTTTCAATAAAGCAAGCAACCATACAATAAAGCTTTAAACATATCTACTTCAAACTAGCAAAACTACTAATACCATCTATAACACTATAAGACCGGGTCAAATTTGGGTAAAATTTTAAGTAAGTAGCTAGGGGTAACAAATGATAAGCTTTTAAGGCACAAAATGGGCAACTAAATGTCCAACCCCCCGCCCCTCTCACTACCATGCTCATATATATAACTTATGAGGTCCAACCCCCCAAATCCCACACTCGCTCACACCAACGACGAGGCTACCTAAATGCCCTTATCCTTTCTACATTCATGTCTAACTAAGGACTCAAATCGCATTCAAGCACAAGTTCTAATGCGCCCCCACCCGTAGCCACTCTCACCAAAGATAAGCATTATTTATGTACAAGTGTGGCTACAACTCTCACCAAGAATGAAAAAGGTATCAAGGGTTGCCGGTGCATTATTTAGGGTTAAATTAGGGCGTTCAAATTCTCACATTGCTTCACTTAGCTCAAAATTTTTCAAAAACTTCAAAAATTCCCCCCATCCCCACACTTGGGATACATTGACCCCAATGTATGGCTTTGGGAGGCGTTGATCACTAAACTCATTCAACATCAATATACGCTTCTCCACTCAAATCCCAAATTTCTTTTTGTATTTTTCATTTTATATTTTTTTATGCTTTTTTTTTTAACACACAACACCACCAACAAGCACCAACCCAACAAACGACACAATCATACACCACCCAACCGCCCAACCATAAACAAAATAAAACTAAAACTATGCACAAATTATACAAAAGAGAGAACACCACCTGACTAATAGTAGCGCGGTCCTGGAGGTCCAAAAATGGATGACATCATGTCATTCCATTCCCCGAATCCAAACGCGCCGCTGCTACTCCCTCCTTGTTGTTGGGCTCCCTCTTGCTGCCTCGGGTCAAGCCATTGAGAATGGTGAAGTGGTGGAGTCGGATATGAGACACTACCGTCATAAGGCGGTAACGAGGCATAATCCACATGTTGTGGATCCTCAACAACCGGCCTTCCGGCATGCCAATCTGCATGCATCCTCCTCGCTTGATCGTCATGATATCTATTATTCGTTTCCACCTCTCGGGAATACACCAATGTGCGGTTCCACGACTCTTGGCGATCAAAGCTATGTTTTAACGACCGCTCTATGCTTGCACTATTCCTCGTGTTCTGATCATACAACGTCCTCTCCGACCCCGACCATGTATCAAAAATAGATGCCGGAGGACGTTGACTTTCTATCACCTCTTGCATTGTACCATTATAAGCCCAACACGGCTCATAAGTTTGTTGCGCATAGTCGTAAAACATACCACCGTGACCTCCACCATGACCCCCTTGACCCACATTCAAGTTCACCCCACCTTGCGGTTGCTCCTCATAATCTTCATCCCCGCTTGGGATCTCTGCTTCACTCTCGGGTTCATCCTCTTCACCCGGTAACAAATCCCTTGCATTCGCCTTAAGAGCTCTCCACCTTTGGCCTTGCGACTTTAACTTGTGATAACGCTCCGTCTGAGTATACGTCCAAACACTCCCCAACTTATCCAACGTGAAAGGTTGGTGCCTTTTTGTTGCTCCCCGATCTTCCGATGTTATCGCCTTCTGTTGTTTCATCAATCCCGTAATTATTTGACAATAAGGGACGATGTCTCTTCCATACTTATTTTGGCAGATCCATAAGTGGTGCATGATAAGGTAACGTATCGGGAAACGTGGAGCCCCATGCATCAACGAATAAAGAACGGGTACCTCCGGAAACCTCACCTGTTCTTTGTCTCCCCTTCGTGGAATGACATTGAGAAGACAGATTGTATGCAACAGTTTAGCTTCTATCTTCAAATTCTTCCGGTATAGAATACCACTGTATTTACCGGGTAAGAATAATGCTGCTAACATGTCATTCCATCGAACATGTTTCTCCGGGTTAAGCAAGAGGTCATCGAGAGTGGGAACCATGTACTGACGAGCTGGGAGACTGTCATACTTCCCGAGCTTCTTTAACGTGTCAAATGACATCTCCACCGGTACCCCGTGCACCTCACCAATCAACTTCATCTGTGACGGCTTGTTAAAATTGTGACATTTCAAGGTCGCCATCCATTCTTGTATCTCGGTCATAAATAAGTTGCTTTTGTCTTTATCGAAGCATTTGAGCGCTGATTCCCATCCTAACGCCCGAAACTTATCAAACACCCCAAATTGTTGGAACTCCACTTCCCGAACCTCTCGTTCACAAATGAAAGCGGCTGCCTTGTTCTTCAACTTATTCATGCAGTCATGGTAAAGTGTCGGTTGCCACTCCTCTGCTTGATCATCTAATGGACCCGAATTCCACACCGGCTTTTCACTCGGATCCAACTCCATCTCTTCTTCACTCCCACTCTCGCTTTCACTTATACGACCCATATATTGCCTTTTTCGCGGTGGTTGTTCTTTTTGTTTGCCTTTCCCTTTTGATGATGATGAACTCGATCCCGCTTGTTCCTTTGTCTTAGCCATTTCCTACACACATTAGACAAGCAACAAAAGCAAACACAAAATTAACCCTCTTTTCCAAAACATCCCCACACTTGCTTGTTATCATGGTTGTAGATGTTAGTGAACCAAAAGTATATCAAAAATTTTTTAAAAAAAAATTGGGCATGGTGTCTCTACAATGTAGAACATCCCAAAAGTTCACTACTTTAACCACAAATCCTACATCTACAACCATATCTATGTTCAAATAATCAATTTCATAACCATATCTAAGAACAAGCAAGTGGGCATGAGCAAGTAACCTAAATCACCTTACTTTTCACAATGTAGCATCAAAATATAACAAATAAGCTTTCATACCTTTGTTTGAAGATGCACAAGTGCTTGTGAGACCAAAAACTCCAAAAACCCCCAAAAATCTAGAACTAGGGTTTGGGATTCGGACCCAAAAACAGTGTTTTATCCTAAATCTCTCGTCAAAATCAACAAGCTTGTGAAAAATTAGTCAAGTTAGACTAAAATTTCACTTGATTTGGACAAAAATTGAAGGAATTATGAAGGATTGAAGGTAGAAGAAGAAGGTTATGGAGGATAGAGGGTCTTGAGAAGAAGAAGATGGATGGATGTAAAGTGAAAAGAATTTGTGTGGTTGGGGTGAAGTCACGTGACTTTGTGTTTTTATTTTATTATATTTTTTTTTATATATGCGCCGGACCCCAAACGACGGAAACAGATTTTCTCCGCACCGTAATTTACGGGGAGACCTGAATTGCCAATTTCCACCGTAACTCAGTACTGAAATACCGTAAAACTCACCCATTTTCATAACTCACCGTAAATTACGGTATGACCGTAATTTACGGTGAAAACTGAACATGAAATTGTCACCGTAACTCAGTAGAGTTTTACCATAAAAACCAACAACATTTCCTTTCCACCGTAAATTACGGTAAAACCGTAAATTACGGTGGATACTGGGCAATCCTGATTCATGCTAAAAATTGAGGTTTTAAGTGCAAATTTTTTTAGATTTTTTTATTTTTTCGCTTTTTTTTTTATGTTTTATGTTTTTTTTTAATTTTTCAAAAACTTGGAAAAAATACCCTACCCCCTCAAAAATCCCGTGTTGTCCTCAACACAATGTTAGAGTAATTCGTGACCCGAATATCCCCACACTTGTTTCGAACACGGATTTCGAGGAACTTATGGCAATTGTGCAAATTATACAAAACAAACAAAACAAAATACTACTATGTACACTACCGAACCTGGCCTCTCATGGTTGTTCCTCATCAACCGGGCGTAAGATGTAGCCCGCTTTGTCAAGCTCCAAGGTGTTGATGTCGTTCCCATCCAAATACGGTTTGAGCCGATGCCCATTTACCGTTTGTTGCCTATTGGATTGTTCGTCTTCTATATCAACATCACCAAATTTTCCCACTCTTCGGATGATATAAGGACCCATCCACTTGCTCTTGAGTTTTCCTGCAAACATCTTTAACCTTGAATTGTACAACCACACCTTTTGACCCACTTCGAAGTTCTTTTTCCTTATCTTTGCATCATGAACTTTCTTCAGTTTGTCTTTGTATGCGGAAGCACATTCATAAGCTTCATCTCTTATCTCCTCGATCTCATTCAATTGCAACTTCCTTGTTCGACCCGCTTCGTCATAATCCGCATTAACGGTTTTAATGGCCCAATGCGCTCGGTGTGCTAACTCCATTGGTAAATGACACGCCTTCCCATACACCATCCGATAAGGGGTGGTTCCAATTGGAGTTTTGTAGGCCGTTCGATATGCCCACAACGCATCATCAAGTTTACTTGACCAATCTTTTCGATCCGTTCTTACCGTCTTCATGAGAATCTCCTTAATTTGACGGTTGGACACTTCAACTTGTCCACTTGTTTGCGGATGGTACGGTGTCGCCACACGATGGTTCACATTATATCTTTTAAGCAATTTTGCAAAATTAAAATTTTTGAAATGTGAACCGCCATCACTTATTATCACCCTTGGCACACCAAAACGAGCGAATATGTTGGATTGCACAAACTTACATACCACGGAATGATCATTGGTCCTTGTAGCAATGGCTTCTATCCACTTTGTCACATAATCTACCGCAACCAATATATATAAGAACCCATTCGAATTAGGAAACGGACCCATAAAGTCTATCCCCCAAACGTCAAATACCTCCACTATCAAAATCGGTTGTAACGGCATTTCATCCCGTTTCGAAATACTTCCCACTCTTTGACAATTGATGCAATTCCGGGCATACTCACAAGAATCCTTGAAAATCGTGGGCCAATAAAACCCACTAGATAACACCCGATAACCCGTCTTGTTCCCACTAAAATGCCCTCCACATGCCGACGAATGAGCATGGGTCAAAATCTCTAGAACTTCAGTTTCGGGAACACATCTCCTTATCACTTGATCGGGTCCAATCTTGAACAAATCCGGTTCATCCCAAATGTATTGCTTAACTTGACTTAAAAATTGTTGTCGTCTCTTCTTCGTCCAATGATTCGGAATTGCACCCTTAGCCAAATAATTCACATAATGGGCGTACCACGGTGCAACGAAAGTAGAAACGGCTAACAATTGTTCATCGGGAAACCGCTCATTAATCTCACTCGGGTCGTCGACACCTTCCAATGGGATCCGCGACAAATGATCCGCAACAACATTTTCACACCCCTTTTTGTCCCGGATCTCTAAATCGAATTCTTGCAACAAAAGCACCCAACGAATCAACCGGGGCTTTGCATCCTTCTTTTCCATTAAATATCGGACCGCACTATGATCCGAATAAACAATCACCTTGCTCCCCCAAATGTAAGCTCTAAACTTGTCCAAGGCATACACCACCGCTAATAATTCTTTCTCGGTCGTGGTGTAATTCAGTTGCGCCTCGGACAAAGTTTTGCTTGCATAATAGATCACCACCGGTTTCTTATCAACCCTTTGACCCAAAACCGCTCCAATGGTCGTGTCACTAGCATCACACATAATCTCGAACGGCTTTGACCAATCCGGTGGTTGCAAGATAGGAGCCTTCACCAACTGTTCCTTCAACACATGAAACGCTTGCAAACATTCGTCAGTAAAATAAAAAGGAACATCTTTTAATAATAAGTTACATAAAGGTTTTGTAATTACACTAAAGCCTTTAATAAACCTTCTATAAAACCCCGCATGTCCCAAAAATGATCTCACCCCCTTAACATTCTTTGGTGGGGGTAGAGATGAAATTACCCGAATTTTTGCTTTATCTACCTCCATTCCCCGGTCCGAAATCACATGCCCCAACACAATACCCTCTTGAACCATAAAATGGCTCTTTTCCCAACTTAGGACCAAGTTTGTCTCCACACACCTTTTCAAAACTTTTTCTAACTCATCAAGACAAGAGTCAAAACTTGGCCCAAAAATGGAAAAATCATCCATAAACACTTCAAGAGACTCTCCAACCATGTCCGAAAATATACTCATCATACATCTTTGGAACGTGGCGGGAGCGTTACATAGTCCAAATGGCATTCGCCGAAAAGCAAATGTACCATATGGGCATGTAAACGTGGTTTTGTGTTGGTCGTCCGGGTGAATAGCAATTTGATTATATCCCGAGTACCCATCCAAAAAACAATAGTATTTTTGACCGGAAAGTTTTTCAATGATTTGGTCAATGAAGGGTAACGGGAAATGGTCTTTGGAGGTAGCGGCGTTTAATTTTCTATAATCGATACAAACTCGCCACCCAGTTACCGGGCGGGTGGCGAGTTGCTCACCTTGCTCATCTTTAATTACCTGAATGCCTGATTTTTTAGGCACTACCTGACTCGGACTTACCCACACACGATCCGAAATGGGGTAAATGATCCCCGCGTCCAACCACTTGATAACTTCTTTCTTGACCACCTCTCTTAGGTTCGGGTTTAACCTTCTTTGTGTTTCACGGGTCGGCTTTGCGTCCTCACTTGTAATAATTTTGTGCATCACAATGGATGGACTAATGCCTTTTAAATCGGCTATCGTCCACCCAATCGCCGCCTTATGAGCCTTCAACACCCGTATCAACTCCTCCTCTTGAGCTACCTCCAAGTTGGAAGCAATGATCACTGGTAAAGTGTCATTCTCCCCCAAGAATGCGTACTTTAGGTGCTTTGGTAACTCCTTTAACTCCACACTTGGTGGACTTTCCAAAGAAGGTTTTGTGCCCGAATCAATTTCTACCGGTAATGTATCCATTTGGTAGGTCCATGGTGGATTTCCTTCCTTCACCGCAAGAGCCTCTTGCTCTTTCTCTTCTTTTTCCAAATCACATGCGTGCACCTGCAAAGACACACCACGAACACAAGAACCCAAAATCTCCTCCTCGAACTCCTTTGGGTCATATTCATCTATGAAGTTTGCTACAAAACACTCATCATAAACATTAGTACCATTAGTAAAAACGTTTAATCTCATCTTTCTATTACCGAGTGTCATGTCGACCGTACCATATCGACAATCAATAACGGCATGTGCGGTGTTTAAAAACGGCCGACCCAAAATAATATTTTGTTGTTGAATTGGGTCCGCGGATGAGTAGTCTAGCACAAGAAAGTCCACGGGATAATAAAACTCATCAACCTTAACTATCACATCCCGTACAATCCCCCGAGGAAGTTTATGAGACAAATCGGCTAATACCACCGTTGTCTCGACCCGTTTCAATGGACCAAAATCATATTGGTCGTATAACCCCCCCCCCCCCCCCGGTAAGATACTTACTCCAGCTCCAAGATCCAATAACGCCCTTGCAGTTTGAAAATTTCCTACTTGAATATTTATAAAAGGCGTTCCCGGATCTTGTAACTTAGGAGGAAGATCTCCTTTTAAAACCGCGCTTACCCGCTCCTTCAAATCAACCAATTTAGGCACTTTTTGTTGCCTCTTTTGGGTACACAATTCTTTTAAAAACTTTGCGTAAGCGGGAACCTGTTTAATAGCCTCAAGTAAAGGAAGATTAATTTTAACCTGTTTGAATACCTCCCACATTTCCTCTTTTTGAGGACCCCGTTTTGAAATAAAATTTTTTCTACCCGGATCTAATAAAGCCGAAGGAAACGGCACTTCACTAGACCCCTCACCCTCATTTACTTTTTCTTTTTCTTTAATAACTTCGGGTTTTTCAAAATTGGGTTTTTTAGAAGAAACAATGGGTGGTTCATTTTCTTCCTCACTATCTTGACCCGTTATATCCTCAACCACCCCATCAACCAAATCCGGTGAAGGATTGGTTTTGTACTCTTTCCCACTTCTCAAAACACTTACATGATGGATATTAACATTGTTACCTCTTGACGTACCATGGGATGGATTTACCTTAGTGTCGCTTGGTAATTGACCTTTATTCTTCTTCAATTCGGACACTTCAGTGGCAAGTTGACCCATTTGAGTGGTCAAAGTTTGGATTGCTTTGTCTCGAGCCTCATCCTTTTGTATGCGCGCATCATCCATTTGGTTCCTCTTTTGCATTTCCGCTTGCATGCTCTTCAACATTTCCATCATTTCATTACCACCCGAAGACCCCCCTTGTTCTTGACCCGTTCGATATTGCCTTTGGTATCCTTGGTTGTTCCCACCTTGATATCCACTTTGATTATTGTAAGGTTGGCGCGAACTATAGTTCCCTTGGCTACCTTGAAAGTTCGGGTTTGATTGATTCGAGGGGTTCCCATAACGAAAATTCGGGTGGTTTCTCAACCCGGGGTGATAAGTGTTAGAATTCATATTGAAATTTCTACCACCCCCTCCTTGACCATGAACGGCATGAACTTCTTCAAATTGCCCTTCCACCATTCCTTGGCAATTTTCCGCCGCATGACCTATTTCATTACACAATGCACAAACATCATAAATTTGGTTAGAAGTTTGTGTGTTACCATCATCAACCGGATGCACTTGTGTTCGGGTAACGGCCGGTCGTGCTCTCCTTGAAGCTTGAGCCTTTCTCTTTGAGGTGATCGCCATTTGTTCCAAAAATTCCCAATCCTCATGCTCATAGTTTGTGCCAAATGTCCCATTTGTAATGGACATCAAATCTCGTGCATCTTCGGCACACAACCCTTCATGAAAGGCGTTCATTAACTCCCAAAGCTCAATCCCATGGTGTGGACAATTTTTAATCATCATGTTTAAGCGCTCGAAGGCTTCATGGAACATTTCGCCTTGTTGTTGTTGAAAGCTCCTCAACCCTTTTCTCGCATCATTGGTCTTTTGGGCGGTATAAAATTCATCTAAAAATGTTTGTTGCATTTCCCCCCAAGTATAAATAGATGCCGAAGGCAAAGTGTAGAACCACTTCTTTGCCTTATCCTCCAAGGAGAATTGAAATAAGACCAACTTCACATCATCGGCCGAGAAACCTTGACTCCCAAGGGTGTTGCAAATTGAGTCATAAGCCTCCAAATGAAAATAAGGTTCCTCCGTCGCTAGACCCTTATATTTTGGCAAACTTTGTAAAGAATTTGTCCTTACTTCAAAGGTTCTTCCTTGGTTGTTATGAGGAATGACCACCGGTGAAGGATTGTGAGTGATCACCGGTCTAAAATGCGCTTCAATTCCCCTTGCATTTTCCCTAAGATGCCTCCTTGGCACACCAAATCGACCCCGTGGACGAACTTGACCCATTGGTCTTTGCATAGGCCCTTGTGGTGCAATTGGTTGTTGAAATTGTTGTTGTGGCACCGGTGGGTGTTGAATTGGCCTTTGGAATGGCGGTTGCACATGTTGTGGTCGAACTTGTTGCAAAGGAACCGGACGTTGCAATTGCGGCCCTTGTGGCCTTGGCCTAATATGTTGAGGTATGAGTTGTTGTTGTTGTACCCCACCAACATTTGGAATCACTTGTACTTGGCCTTGCATATAACCGTACTCCCCTTGCTCTCCATCACCCCCATAACCGTACCCGTCTTCATCAAAACCTTCAAACTCCTCATAACCTTCATCATACCCATCTCCTTGAATTCCCGACGATTGCCCAAATGGAAGAGTCGAGTATTGGAACCCCGACTGATTTGATGGTCGAAACGGTGTAGCATGGACAATAGACGAAATTGGTGCTATGGTATGGCTCGAATATGACGGACCCGCACCCGGAAAGAAATGAGATAATGGTGGTATAGTAGTGGAAGGGTTAAATGTGATGGTTGGTTCTTCTTGTGTAGTAATGGGCTGTGTGGTGTTGGTTGATGTGACATTTTGAAGTATGGTGGGTTCGGTAGTATTTGGTGGAATGGTGGTATTTGGTGAAGGTTGGGTGGATGTTGGTATGAATGATGAAGTGGATTCACCCGTAGTGGGTGGTGGTAGTGGTGGATCCATGTATCGAAGTGGTGTAATCGGTGTAATTGGTGTTGTTGGTGAACTGCTGATTGTATTTTCCCTTAGTAAAATTCTGTTTGCTCGCAAAGTTCGCTCGATTTCCGGATCAAACACTAGTGGTGAAAGCTTGTGAGAGCTTCTAGTACGCATGCACCTGTAAATACCTGCACACTAACACACCCAGCGTAAACCAGAAAAATAACAAACTCAAAACAAGAACTAAAATAAAATAACACACGTTGCGCACAACTCCCCGGCATCGGCGCCAAAATTTGACGTGCTGTCGTGGTCACAATCAAATTTAATCCCAAAAACAACTATATAGATAGTGGCAAGTGGGTATCGAACACAGGGAGTTTGTGGAATATGTGTTATTTGAAAGCTTATCTAAATTAACTAAATTAATCTAATTGCAAGAGAATAAAATTCAAGAGTTTATGTGAGTGAATTGGTTTTAGACTAAATTAAACTAAGTAAATTGCAAGAGAAAAGTTTGGTTGTAAGCAAATTAGGGACAAATGACCATCCTAGATTTCCGGTTTGTATCGACATTCATATTATCATTCCACTAGAAAGAACTACATAGACATAGCTCATGTGTGATTACTTGCAGTGATGAAAGGGAACTAAGTACTCAGATTCCTAGAACGTGAGGTTGTTACCCGATGATCAATCAACCCTTACCCAATCCTAATTCTACCCATGATATCTCGATTGCCAACGGCACCAAGAACGTATGGTTTCAAACTAGAAAATCATAAGAATTAACAAGTTACTAACAAACAATCACACACCATAACAAACCAACCATAAAGATTAAGATTGCTATTCTAGAAATTAGGAAATCAAATACAAATTGTCTCAAACAAACCTTCAATCTAGGACAATCATAAAGTGTTTAGCCACACCTGGCTCGAATCAACATCCTAACAAAGATAATATTGTTCATACGGATCAAAGACACAAACCGAATGATAGGAATTGTTCCCAACAAGCAAAATCCCGCCAAAATCGCCCCCAAGCTCCTCTCTAACCGTTCAATGATGAAGAATAATGAAAAGACACAATCAAAACCAACTTTAATGAGGCAGTTACATGTTTTCTCGCAGCCGTCACCGTAAATTACGGCTCCACTGTAATTTACGGTGGACTTGATATGTTTATGGTGACAGGAAACTGATTTACGGTGGCCAATATTTGATCCTCAGGTCCACCGTAAATTACGGTGGGGCCGTAATTTACGGTAGTGACCTGAATGTTCTTCTTTGTTTCGTCTCTTGTTCCACGCTCGACCAGTTCATCACCAAAGTCTCCAAAGCTGCATATGATCCATCTTTTAGCCCCCGAAATGCACCTGAAACATAAGCAACAGTAGTTATCTAATTCAAGATAATTACACGATTAAGTGAAGGATTATTTCATCTTTTAACACGCTTAAGGGTTGTCCAATGGACCACCCGTCAAAGTGCCAAAATATCCCCACACTTGAGGCGAAAACACGTGAGAGTTTGACATTTTAAACCTTGACACAACTTTGGTGGCAACAAAATCTGTTTAGAAAACTAGTTTCATTTGCAAAAATCAGTTCAAAAACTTATTTTTTTAGCAAGAATTCATAGTTATACCCAAGTAAACCTGTAAAACTCAAACGTGTTGTCTAGTTGTCCAAACATACCCCACAAGTGTTAAACAACCTCAAGCAAACCAACCCAAACCATCTGCAGACCCGATTTGTATGTAAACATCCAAACATAACCACCCGCATACCACTAACATGACAAAAAGCTCAAAAATTCTAACTTTAAGACCCTACACAAACCCTAAAACCAAGACATGACTGACCCGACACTAAAACAAAGCAATAAAGTTACCTACTAGCGAGAAATCACAGAAAACATACCTTGGAATCAGATTGAACAAGAAAAATGAAGTGTTGAACTTTTTGTGCACGAATTTGTCCAAAAACGTGAAAATGGAGCGCGAATTCGGGTGAAATTGATGGTTAAGATTGTGGGGAATGTGATTGTGGTGATTTAGGAAGAAGAATGGAGAGATTTGGTGAAGAAATGAGTAAGTTATGGTGATTTTAGTTCAATTCGCGTTTTTGGGTTTGGAAAAGGGGAAAAGGAAGCAAATGCAACGACAGGTTCAGAATAAACGATTTGAAAGGGGTCAACAGGGCGTCGCGTGACGCGTAGGAGGTCATGGAAGGCCTCGCGTCACGCGGCGGGTATGAAAAATTTAGTTTTTGAACCTTTGACCCTCGCGTGGCGCGAGGGTCCTTAGCGTCGCGCGAGGCATCGTTTTTCACAGAAGGTTTCGTGAAAAAATTTGTTCCATGCCTTAGAAAAATTTCCTAACTTTTCCCAAACCATCCAAAACCCTCAAAAATTGTTCTAAGTGTCTAAGACACTTACCTGGGACTTCTTTCTCATGCGTTCTCCGTTCCGTAGCGGTGATGAAACCTGCAAAATTCTCAACGACACAAAACAAACACCGAAACACTACGAAAAATACGAAAACAAATAAGAAATTTACAAACGGTACATACTCTACACGCGAAGCTTTTCGCGCTCACTGATCGGTGAAGGTGGGTGGGTCCTCTAGAGGAATTTCTTCCTCTTCAGCAGTATCAATAGGACCTCCCAAGTAATGTTTCAGTCTATGACCGTTTACCTTCCACACACCTTTGTCGACCTCATCGTATAGTTCAACCGTGCCGTATGGAAACACTTCTTTCACCACATACGGGCCATTCCATCTCGATTTCAATTTCCCTGCTATTAATTTCAAACGTGAATTGAACAAAAGCACTTTATCACCTAGCTTAAACTCTTTCAAACCTCGCAACCGCCTATCATGCAATGCCTTGGTTTTCTCCTTGATACTCCATGATCGTTCATAGGCAGCATCCCTTAGAGCTTCCAACTCGTGAATCTGGAAGAATCTCCTCCTTGCGGCTTCGGTGAGGTCAAGGTTTACGGTTTTTAATGCCCACAACGCCCTATGCTCTAACTCTACCGGAAGATGGCAAGCTTTGCCATACACGATCATAAAGGGTGTTGTTCCTAACGGTGTCTTATAGGCGGTACGGAATGCCCACAAAGCGTCGTCGAGCTTTTCCGACCAATCCTTTCTGCTTTTTCCTACCGTTTTCTCTAAGATTCTCTTCACCCCTCGGTTAGCATTCTCTACTTGGCCACTAGTTTGCGGGTGGTACGCGGTGGAAAGACGATGAGTGACACCGTAGCGTGCAAGTGCCTTTTCCATGGCGGAATTGCAAAAATGCGTACCACGGTCACTTATGATAGCTTTAGGAACTCCGAAACGCGTGAACAACTTCTTAAGGAATCTCACCACCACTCGGGCATCATTGGTGGGCAAAGCTTGAGCTTCGACCCACTTCGAAACGTAGTCAATGGCCACGAGGATGTACCTATTCCCACTAGAAGATGGAAAAGGTCCCATGAAGTCAATGCCCCATACGTCAAAGATTTCCAAGACTTGGATGGGATTTTGAGGCATTTCATCCTTGGATGAGATGTTGCCGGTACGTTGGCAACGGTCACAAGTCCTAACAAACTCTACGGCATCCTTAACTACCGTTGGCCAATAAAACCCACTATCAAATACCTTTTGTGCCGTCACATTCGCTCCGTGATGGCCTCCCGTTAAACCCTCGTGCACATGTCTAAGGATGTCTAAACCATCCTCCTTTGAAACACATCTCCTAAGCACTCTATCTCCACTTATCCTAAAGAGGTATGGGTCGTCCCAAATATACTTCCTAGCCTCCCTAAGAAGCTTTTTCTTTTGTTGGTAGGACATACCCCTCACAAGATCTCCCGTCGCTAAATAATTCGCCAAGTCCGAGAACCATGGCAAACCCTCTGCCTCGGCACTAACAAAATCTATGGTTTCGTGGGGAAAAGTGTCTCCTATGGAATCCTCACGCACCTCTTCTCTCTTTGGATCCTCTAAACGTGACAAGTGGTCGGCATCCACGTTTTCCGCTCCCTTTTTATCCTTAATTTCTATGTCGAACTCGGAGAGCAAAAGAATCCATCTAATAAGACGCGGCTTTGCGTCTTTCTTTTGAAACATAAATCGCAAAGCGGAATGGTCGGTGAACACGGTGGTTTTGGAAAGCACGAGATATGAGCGAAACTTATCAAACGCAAACACTACGGCTAAGAGTTCCTTTTCCGTCATGGTATAGTTCTCTTGAGCATCGTTTACAATTTTTCTCGCGTAGTAAATCGGATGAAAGTGCTTATCGACTCTTTGTCCTAAAACCGCACCTACGACATAATCGCTTGCGTCACACATGAGCTCGAAAGGTAAGCTCCAATCGGGCGACACAAGTATCGGGGCACTCACGAGTTTTTCCTTCAAGAAGTCGAACGCCTTGTTGCACTCCTCGTCGAAGACGAAAGGTACATCCTTCTCTAAGAGCCTAGTCATCGGGCGTGTGATTTTGGAAAAATCTTTTATAAAACGCCTATAAAAGCCCGCATGACCTAGGAAGCTCCTAACGGACTTGACACTAGTAGGTGGAGGCAATCTACTTATGGTATCTATCTTGGCCCGATCCACCTCTATACCCTCTCTCGACACCTTGTGTCCTAAAACTATCCCCTTCGTCACCATAAAGTGACACTTCTCCCAATTCAACATAAGATTTGTCTCTATGCACCTCTTAAGCATCCTATCATGATTTAAAAGACATTGTTCAAAATTGGTGCCATAAACCGAGAAGTCATCCATGAAAACCTCCATGGAAGTCTCAAGCATGTCTTGGAATATAGCGACTAGGGGTGTGCATGGGTCGGTTTGGGTCGGTTTTTACTATTAGCCATAACCATAACCGCTAGTTCGGTTATGGAGTTTTGGTAACCATAACCATAACCAAACTTCGGTTATGGTTAATCGGGTATGAAGTCGGTTATGGTTCGGTTTTGGTTAATTTCGGTGTCACACCCCGATTTCCACGTGTCTCACCGGTGGGCCCGGTGGGGGATTACCGTGACGTAGTTGGCAACAATATAGTCAAACCACACAATATATATGAATGCACAGCGGAAGCAAAAGATAAATATATTATATTCCGAATAAAAGTAATATCCAAGTATTTCAACGGAAAGTAAGAGATCCACAGGCAGATCTATAAACATTGTTCTACAGACTTTAGACGCCTAGAACTTGCAAGATTCCTTATTAATGTCCTGGGCAGCTTCCAGCCTATTACGTACTTGTACCTGTCACTTACACTTTTGAAAATACGTCAGTTTTCACTGGTTAATACACTCAGCTGACTCATTTGAAAAGAGTTTAGGAAAATTGATTTAGATGCACCAGGCACAAATTATTTTGACACTTTGATTAAAATGCACAGAGGCAAAATTAATCTTTTATAACTTGAGACAATCATAATTATGATCTTGTATACAGATTTACATGTTCGTTGTACGTTCAGGGCCCGATGTAGAAACCGAGTCAAGATTAACAGACACGTCACAAGTATAGGCCCACTGAGCGTGAGATACCGTTTCCCTTATGCAACTGTCAGGTGTATGCCTACACCCCGTGCATAAGGCGTGACCATTTTATAATACAATGATGTCGAGGATATCCGGGACATGGTCATTAACCCCTAAAGGCTTTTATTTCAAACAATACAGATCAAACCGGGTTACCTCAATAACTTAATAACAATCCGATTAAATATTCAATACCCGACCAAGCGGTATTATTATACCGTATCCCAAGCCCGTATAGGGAAAATAAGTTAAGAGTATTTACCTGAGCTAGCTCCTGTCTTAAAATAGCAAGAATAATAACTCAGCCGTATTCACTTAAGTAAGCGTAGGTACAATTTACCGGAAGGCTCTAGTCTGGAACGATGGTATAAATAACCAATTAGAATGCTAACGGGTCTTTAATTAAGCCTAAGCTTAGACCGGTTAGTCTTAAAGAATTGTTACGGTTTAATCGCGTGAAAGGCGAAAACCGTGAATGGAGTGTGATTTTGACCCAACAAGTTTGAAGACTTGTTTCATATGGGTATAACAATCATACTCTGGATTTTGGGGTTAAAACAATATAGTTTGACCCGTTTCGGCTAAATTATGTAAACTAGTTACATAAGCCGAACCGTGCGTGCAAAAGACGCAACGGGTATCCGTTAGAGTCCTACATTGCTTTCCTAAGACAATACACTTTAAAGAGGTTGTGGTATCAGTAGGATACCTTCCATAATGCCCGTAACGAGTTTTAGTTCATTATACGCCCCGTAGGGGTTTTCCGGTCATTTTAAAGACTTTTAAAGGGATTTCTGAGTTCTACAGGAAACCTGAGTTTCCCGATCAGTTTAGTAAGTCTAAAATATCTTATTTATTAATTAAAATCAGTAGCAACTGGAATCGGGTCAAAAGACCTTGTAGAACTCAAGTTTTGGCCGAAAAGGGCATATTCGGTATTTACCGAACCGTAGCCATAACCGCAGGTTATGAGCAGGTTAAAATTAATTAAAAATCTTTAAAAATCCCAAAATATTATTTTACTACAGTGGGTAAAAGTTTTGGTGACGAAATCTTGGTTTAGGTAGGCGTTATGCTAATTGCGCCGTTTATTACAAAAGTTTCTTATAAATGCGCTATTTAGCATAACTCCTATTCTAGACCTCGGATTGGCGTGAAACCTTAGGGACATGCTTAGAATTTAGTAAGCAAGGTTATGGTCCCTTCACGTGTCCGAATACTCGTTTTATTTTAAAAAGGGCGTTACGGTCAACTTTTAAGTAATTAACGGAAATGCGTAAAAGACTCGGACAAACAACGAACCGGTCACAGAGGGTGATACCATCACGTGACCTGGTCCTAAGAGAGTCCTAAGGCATATCTACATTGCACTAAAACGGGTCAGAACTGAAGTCAAAGCAAAAGTCAAACTTTTGCGACATTCGGCTCCGATCCGGGTCAATATATCAAATGGCCGAATCAAACGAGTTTAGACAAGTTTATATACTTAATATCATGTTTTATGAGTGTTCAAACAGGTTTCATATCATCTACATTACAGATTATGCAAGAATCGCAAAAATGACTTTCTGTTGACTTTTTAAGCATTCGTTTGACTCGACATTTGAACTAGTTAGAGTGGTGATCAGAGGGAACCCTTTTAGAGGTTTATTACCCACATAAACACCAACACATAACTACCTTTGATTCGACATAAGACTGAGCCATTAAGGATTTATCTTGAAGTCAAACCGTAGTTACGACGGTTTGATTTTTAGCTATATTACTAAGTAAAACTAAACCACAAAGGATTTAAACGACTTACAGAAGCTTGAACACGAAATAGGATGCTAGAATAAAGCTTGGAAGATCCAGAGATGATCAAGAGAATGTGTTTGAAGTGTGGTGAAACTTATGCATACAATGGGTCTATTTATAGTGTACAACTTGCCTCTTGATCATTACAACACACTAAACAAATGAGTATGGATGATGGGCAGGTGTCACTAGGTGCTATGGGTCGAGTAGGGGGCGCCCATACTTCTGGGAAACCCATTCCTACATGTTTTACCGCTTTAAACAGCCAACAGCCAACTTTCTGTCGCTGGGCATCGCTTACGGACCGTATGGCTTAGGCCTTGCGGTCCGTAAGCCTGGGGCGGAAACCAGCTTACCCTTTCACCCCCTTACGGTCCGTAAGGCAGACCCCTTGCGGTCCGTAAGGGTTTGTTTTTAAATCTTTTTAAATCTTTTTGAAATGATTACTAAATCTTAGTAATTAATAACGAATCTTTGGTAATTAATAACCTGACCTTTCGGGTTTGAAGGGGTAACTTTGCGATAAGGCCCTCGATTATTTACAACTAAGGGCCTCGTGTTATTTACCCGCATCGTTAAGTCCCCGGTTATCTTGTAAATTATTCGAAAAGTCTTAACTCTCATTATTGACGCTTTTAACCCCTCTCGTACGAATTTGATCATAACTTTCTCGTTTTAAAACGGAACTTCGCGGAATTTATATATTATATTCTAGTGAGCGTATTTTACTGTTACAAGGCTTTGGGTACGTCAAAGGGTCATTCAGAGGTATAATTAAACATGTTGACACAGTTAACCCCCGCAGCTTGAAATCTCTCACTTTCTTCCGCGTTTCGCTTCCGTACGATCCATGATTTATTCGTTTGAAGGTACGAGCATCGTTTAGGGTTACTATACAGTATATTTACCCTTTGTTGACATTTATAACCCTCGAATTTACATACTTTCAAGGTTTGTCAACTTTAGTCCTTTATTGAATATCTAATGCCACCTGTAAACTAATGACACGTGTTGACACATTATTGGACACAAAATTTCGAGGTGTTACATTCGGTTACGTAACCAAGCAGGGTTTGAAATAAATAGGGTTGTGCACGATTTGAACTTAGCTTGAGCCTATTTTATAAGATAACAAAGACTAAACTTTTTGGTTAAACTACCGATTTATAGTTCTTTTTAATAAGGTAATTCTCAAACAAAAACAATTATGGCCATAACACCTTAGTTCTTTATCAAAATAAATGACATCTACATCAAGATCATTTTGTTACTAACATACTTTTATCTTAGTAAAAACCCTCTATATGGTTTTGTAAAACACAAAATCTATTATATAAACTTAACATCACAACTTCGGTTCGGTTTCGGTTATATTCGGTTAACCAAAGCTTCAAAACCATAACCATAACCGATTGAGCGGTTATACAAAGTTTCATAACCATAACCATTGGTTATATTGGTTATCGGTTATTAGTGGTTCGATTATGTCGGTTATGGTTCGGTTATCGGTTATATGGTGGTTAATTTGCTCACCCCTAATAGCGACCATGCATCTTTGGAAAGTTGCCGGAGCGTTGCATAACCCGAAAGGCATGCGGCGATACGCATAAGTGCCGTAAGGGCATGTGAACGTCGTTTTATCTTGATCCTCCGGGGTGATGGGGATCTGAAAATAACCCGAAAATCCATCAAGAAAACAATAGAATTGTTGACCCGCTAGACGCTCCAACATTTGGTCAATGAATGGTAAGGGGAAGTGATCTTTCCGGGTGGCATCGTTTAACTTTCGATAGTCTATGCATACACGCCAACCGGTAACGGTACGGGAAGGGATTAACTTGTTCTTTTCGTTCATGATCACCGTCATCCCACCCTTCTTTGGGACGACTTGGGTCGGGCTAACCCATGGTGAATCGGAAATGGGGTAAATCACCCCGGCATCTAACAACTTAAGCACTTCTTTCTTAACGACCTCTTGCATGTTCGGATTGAGCCGCCGTTGAGGTTGCACCACCGGCTTATAGTCATCTTCCATGAGTATCCGGTGGGTACAATAGGCGGGGCTTATGCCCTTGACATCCGAAAGACGCCATGCAATGGCCTCCTTATTCACTCTCAACACCTCTAATAACCTACCCTTCTCTCCCTCCTCTAACTTAGACAAAATAATGACGGGAAACTCGGAACCCTCACCTAAGAAAGCGTACTCTAAGTGGGACGGGAGGACTTTGAGTTCTAATGGGGCGGGTTTCTCTATAGGTGTACTCTCACTCTCACTTTTGATCTCACTCAATTCTAGCACTTCGGGGACCCACTCGTTCTCTTCTACCTCTTCACTCTCACTAACAACCTCCTCTACCTTCTCAACTACCTCATCTATCCTACTCTCAACTAGGTCGGCTCCACTAATATAGTCAAAGCAATGGTCAACACAAGATAAGAAAGACTCTATGAAATAGACCGAATGACAAGGACTACTAAGATCATCGGAACCACTAGGGTGTTCCATGGAGCGTGCTATCTCGAAAGTGACCCTCTCCTCTCCGACTTGAAGTGTGATTTTCCCGTCAAAGACATCAATGATGGCCGTGGCGGTACACAAGAATGGGCGTCCTAGAATGATAGGAACCTTTTCGTCGGCTTCCATATCAAGTACGACAAAGTCTACAGGGAAGACGAACTTATCCACTTTGACTAAAAGGTTTTCAATAATGCCACGTGGATACTTAACGGATCTATCGGCTAGGGACAAAGACATGCGTGTAGGTGACAACTCTCATAGACCTAACCTCTCATACAAAGAATATGGCATTAGGTTTATACTCGCTCCTAGGTCGGCTAGGGCCCTACACTAGGTATCACTCCCAAACAGGCACGGGATGGTAAAAAGGCCCGGATCCGTCAATTTTTCCGGAACCTTATTCAACACTACGGCGGAACATCCTCCACTAAGGGGGATGTTAGAAACCTCTCCTAACCTATCCTTGCATTTTAGAAGGTCTTTTAGGAACTTTGCATATTTGGGCATGGATTGGAGAGCTTCTATGAACGGAAGGTTGATCCTAAGTTGCTTAAAGATCTCTAGAAATTTCCCGTACTCTTTGGAATAAGTTTGATTTTTAAGGCGGGACGGAAACGGAGCACGGGAAATATCAACATTGGGTGATGGAACAACAAGAATGGGTTTCTTTCCTACACTTTTCTCACTCGAAGGCACCCCGGTGTGTGCGGTACTTGCTGGGATTAACCTAGATTGCACTTTACCGGGCGCCTCCATTTCAATCTCTTCATCTACGGGTTCCTCCTATTCTATCTCAACACTCTCGGGTCTCACTATCTCTCCTAAGGTCCTACCACTACGGGTCGAAATGGCCTTCAAAGAGCCAGATGGGTTGGGCCTTGTGTTGCCCGAAAATTGACCGGGAGGTCGTTCTTGCAACTGGCGTGCAATATCCCTAACTTGCCTTTGAAGGTCTAAGAAGCTTGAATGATTATTCTTTAGGAGCGTAGCGTGGTCCTCTAAGGTACGTTGGGTAGCCTGATCCTTAACCAATAATTGGGAAAGAAGGTCCTCTATCCTAGACAAACTACCACCTGACCCCTCACTCGTAGGTTGAACCTCTTGGTTTGACCCCTCACCTCTAAACTGCCCCCCTGAACCTGAACTAGCAAATTGACCTGTTTGACCCGACCCCCCACTAGAATAAAAACCTGGCCCCCTACTTTGATATTGACCTGACGGAAAACCAGGGGGGTTACCTGAGGAGCGATAATTGTTAGCACGCCAATTAGAGTTACTATTGTTGAACGGGTTAGTTGGACCCCTATTTTGACCTGCTAAATACTCGACCTGCTCTAGGGTGATGGTTGGGCAATCTATGGTGTCATGTCCCCCTCTACAAACCTCGCATCTATCTACCTTCTTCTTAATTTCTAGCAACTCTTTGGTGATATAGTCAAGTTGAGATATTACCTTTGAGTCTGAAACGACTTGATTCACTGCTCGAGAAGATGAGGAAGTAATCACAGGATTGGAATTCCTGCCGGTAGCACTATGATCTATATCAGCATGAGCGAAGCTCTCAAAGAGGTCGTTGCAGTCGGCCACAGTTTTCTTTCCCATTAGGTGGCCTCCTGCGGATGTGTCGAATCGGGCCTTGCACTCAGGGGTAAGACCATTATAAAATTTTTCTACTAAGGCCCAATCCGACAGTCCATGTTGGGAACAACGCGAGAGCAATGTTTGAAACCTCTCCCATGCTAAGTGATAAGGTTCGTCAGGCTCCATTCTGAAGGAATGGATCTGATCTCGAAGGCGGGAGGCCTTCGCAGGTGGGAAATACTTAGCAAGGAAGGCATCTCTAAGTCCAACCCAGGTGGTGTAAGTACCTGCTGGCTGCGAATCAAGCCAGGTGGCTGCGCGGCCAGCAAGCGAAAAAGGGAAGACTTGGAGATAGCGGGCATCAAGATTCACACCTTCGATGCCGAAGGTGCTGCACAGATAGGTGAGACGGTTGATATGTGCGGGCGCGTCCTCATTATCACGACCGTGAAACTGACAAGAGTTGTTAATGGCAGTCATGATGTATGAAGGAATTTGCCAAGACTTATCATTGGTGATTTCAGGAAGGGTGATGGGTGAGTTTGCGGTAAAACCCGCGGTGGAACGCTGGTGAACAGTTTGGTTTTCGGCCATTTGGTGAACTGGTGGTGGACTAGGGTGACGGGAGGGTGGTGGGGAATTATGGGGTGATGACTTCGGGGTGAAGTCGTAGTTCGGTGGTTTAGATGGAAGGGTAGAGTCAGAAAGGGCTGAAGATGAAGTTGGGGGTTTTCAAACCTGAGGGTTTGGTGTGGAGAAGGAAGACTTGTCGATTGGTGGCTTCACTGGTCCCTGCAAACGCGTGTGGGGCATGAACTGCAAAACCAAGAATAAAACAAGTAAGTCAACTCCAACAAAAGACTCAAAGAAATACGAAAAAGACACTAAAACTACTTGGACTCCTACGACTCACAAACACACAAAAAGCACGTAACGATACCAGTTGAAATCCAAACAAAGCAGTTAACGCAATTGCCAAGAGTCCCCGGCAACGGCGCCAAAAACTTGATGTGGAAAAAGTAGTTCAACTAAATAAACTAAATTACCCTAAATTAAGACTCAAGTAATAAAAATCTAGACTCTTTAACCTGACTAAACTACTCACCGGCAAGTGCACCGGTCGACTCTAGCACAGAAAAGTAAGTCCGGATGTCGAACCCACAAGGACTCTAATGAATTACGTTAACGACTAAACTTAGACTAGACACTGACACGACTAAACAAATATTGTGTTTGGGGGGGGGTTACTAAAATCCTAAAATTGTGATTAAATTGGAATTAGACTAAGACACGAATGGAAACTAGGGTTTTACTTCAGATGAGATTAAGGACTACCTAGACTTGAATCCAGTTTACCTATGAATGGACTTCTAACGGTTTTATTGTTGTATGGAGCCGGGATCGTTAAATACTAAACCTTAAGGTATTTCAATGCTAAGACTTCCCGACCCTACTCAGGAAGAAACCTAGGAAACCCTACAAGGCTCTTATGATTACCGATTGTTAGATTTCCTCTCAGTCCTCTAACGACTCTAAAAGTGCCCTAATACGACTATCTACCTCTCAGCGCGACAATCTAAGGCAGTTCTAGGTTCTAACTTGGTTTACTAGACACAAATGCAATTAGGGAACTAACGTCGACTTCTCTCAAAATCTAAATTAGCTATATACTGCACCGCGACCTAATAACTAACTCGAGCCTCTCAGCGACAAGTTAAGCAGAATATTTACTTCTAATTGTATTTTAATTACTGTTTCTAAGGCTATCGGCCGATTTACCCGAAGATCACCCGAACCCTCAAGGATGCAAATAATCAACACAGATCTATTATGTGAAAGACATCCACCAAAATCTATGTGAAACAGTAAACAATCCACAATCAAAAGTAAATACGCACATGCACCAAATCAGAAAATCTAGAACACGTTACTTTCAAAGTTAATCCATAATCAATTCAATAAAAACCGTTAAAAGATCCAAACATAAATTAAACCATCATCAAATCTAGGTAGTATCTAAAATTTAGCCAAGAATCATGATGTTCAAAACAAACAAAACAAGTCTAAAACAAGAATTCATCGTAGAGTATTGAAAACGCGAAAATAAGGAACACCAGGAGATAAAACGCGAAAGATCTTCACTCTCACGATCCAAGCTTCGACCGGATGATTCCCGTTAGGCAAAATACTCCAGAATGCTCAAAATCACCTCCGAAATTCGTCCTAGGGTTTCTTGATTCGTAATCAGAGTTGTGTTAAGTTTCTTGGAAATCCCCTCATCAAAACCCTAATTTTTCCGGAAATAATAACCGTCGCGTGACGTGTAACACTCTAATTTATATCATATTAATTCTTATCAAGTAGCTAAGAATGTTCATGATATGTTTTAAAACAAACATTAACATTAATCCTAGTTTAGCACATAAGTGTTTAGGACCACCAAAAACACTAATAGGATACATAAGTATTCCTTCTATTACAAAATTCTACTAATGATCATCTAAGACAAAAATTTTGCGGAACTACTTCTTGAATGTGTTCGGTTCATGGGCCTCGAGTTGATCATCATCCGCTTGGTTGACTTACTTGAAAGCTGGAAAATTAACAAATAATAATGTTAGCATCCTTAAAATTTCACATAATTAAGAGTACGCTTAAAACGGATTCAAAACTATGAAATACACAAAGTTTAACAAATCTGGCAGGGCTCCACCGTAACTTACGGTGGTCACCGTAAGTTACGGTGGTCGCTGAGCATCTATGGTTCTGCCGTAAAACAGTACAGAATCACCGTAACAATTCACCATCTACCGTAAGTTACGGTGGCTACCGTAACTTACGGTAGCTTCTGCATATTTTCCTGTTTTGCTGTTTTGACCCGTTTATTCTAAATTTTCGCACTTTTAAGTCATCAAAGTGCAGTACGAACATTTCTTTGCAACAAGTATGACCCGTTTTGGATCCCTTGCTTCAACACCCACGCTCCCATTACTGGTTTGCGTGTTAATATTATTCTTCCCATTACCCGTCACACGGGTTTATGGTCTACGGATAAGGTACTCCCGTTTCCCGGTTTGTACCCACCATTGTTAACTCGTTTGGTTTGCCGTTATGAAATCCCTCATTTAAGCAACCAAACCAACACAACTCTATATTGTTTATAACTAATAACGACCAAAATGAAAACTAAACCATCAATATTATAGTAGCGTTAACCACGTACCTCAAAGCTTTCCCTTTAAACGAGCGTCTGCACCGGCTTGACTCCCCGACGCCTCACTCGTGTTGCCTAAAACATACAAGCCAATTACCATTAGAACCATTCGGCTCATGACTAAAGCTTGTTACTTTACCAACACCACAATTTGTGTCGATCAATATCTTTTAGGCATTTTATCAAACATCTTATGTGCATGATTTCTTACAATTCATAACTAAGTTTAACATTTATCATTTAGCCATGATAAACATCAATTCAGACAATTTCACATAATTTTCACATCAATAATTTCTGAACCTAGTTCATAGAACTTGAATTAAGCTAGGATACATCGTAATCCTAATGTCTCATACTTTTCTACAAAAATCCCCATATCACCTCTAATGGTGATTATGAACTTTACAAGAATTAGGCCAAATTTCAACAAGAAATCGACTAGGGTTCATCCCTATACACTATTTCAACCAAAACAACTATCATGCATGCTCAGATTCGAATCTCATGAATTTATCTAAATTTTAAGATAGAACCAAATCATGAAATTTTGCATACCTTACGATCCCTTAGTCAAGGTGATCACAAATCTATATTCAGATTTCAATTCGGACTTGATTTGAACCTTCAATTGGTGAATTATTGTGAATGTTAGGGTTTGAGGGGGATTCCCCTTGTTGCCTGCGTTTTGGTCGATCAAACACACACTTAGGTGTGTGTTTGGTGTGTTATTTTACTAATTATTAAGTTGAGTTTCAGAATTGACAAGTTTGGCCCCTTATCTATTCACCAACTATAAAAAGGGAAATTTAATCATACTTGTCATATTATGTTAAGATACCAATTAACTAGGTTATCTTTTCCTAGTCTTTTATCTTAACTTATTACTGACATTTAGTTTAAAAATATAACATTAATATTTTCGGGGTGTTACATGACGTCTAGGAGGGGTCGCGTGACGCGGCGCCTCCCTCTTCCAATTTTATTATTTTTTTTATTTCATTCTGATTCCCAGCCTTTCCGACGCGCGTACGAATCCCGATTTTCTTCCAAACTGCTCGGTTTTACTCGTTTTTCAACACCTTAAGCTACGGGACCTGAAATCAAAGCTTAACGTCAGCAATATCGCAGTTCTAACCTAAACTAGACTCTAAACGACTGAAAACTGACCGAAATATACACTATAAACATATGTACTTTGCAGTACATCACTCTGGTGAGGGAGGAGAACCCTTCTCTTGTTGGGGCGGTGTTGCGGTCTCCTTGGTAGGCGGCAGGCCTTCCGCAGGACCCACGGTACGGTTCCGTAGTGTTATGAGATGAAGTTGTGCCTTTGGGTTTGTTTCGGTATTGCTTGGTAACGCGCCTTGTGGTCTCTCGGAGAAATTTTGGGCTAGTTGACTTATTTGTTTTTCGATGTTTTGAATACTAGCTTGTTGATTTCTAAAATTCGATTCTAATTGTAGAAACCTATCCGAGTTTTTCTTTTCAGTGTCGGAGATGAGGCGAGATATAGTATCTTCAAGCCTCTCTCGTCCACCTTGTTGTTGAGAAAAATTTTGTGACTCATTCCTTGGTTGTTGAAAGTTTATTCGTTGATTTAGGTTTTGTTGGTTACCACTATTGTCGGGTTCTCTCCAACCAAGGTTAGGGTGGTTACGCCATCCTTGGTTGTAGGTGCCCGTTGGGGGACCCGACGGCCTAGGTCTATTATCAATGTAGTTTACCGACTCTGTTTGATCATCTGTTTCTTTCATACAACTCCAATTTTCATGTGGCCCACCACACCCTTCACAAGCCATAACCAAGACTGTTTTTGTCATTTCTAGCTTTTTAATTTTTGAAGAAAGGGCCTCGATTTGGGCTTGTAAAGAAGTGCTTTCATCAACCTTATGGGCGCCCAGGGCAATAGATTTATTGCCTCGGGGAGTGTGCCATTGAAAATTGGTTTGAGCAATTTCCTCAATCTGATTATATATTTCTTGCGGGCGGCGATTACCTAAAAGTCCCCCGGAGCTAGAGTCAAGTGTTTGTCTAGTATGTGGCAACAATCCATTATAGAAGGTGGATACTTGTTGCCACACTGCAAGACCGTGATGAGGACACTTTCATAATAGCTCCTTGAATCTTTCCCAAGTTTCATATAAGGATTCCCCCTCGTCTTGCGATTATGTATTAATTTCAGTCATTAATTTAGCCGTTTTAGCGGGAGGGAAATACTTATATAGAAATTTTTGGGCTAGTTCATCCTAGGTGTTTACCGAACCAACTGGGAGGGTGTTAAGCCAAGCCTTTGCTCGGTCTTTTAGTGAAAAAGGAAACACTCGGAGGTGGATGGCGTCATTTGATGCTCCATTGATCCGAAAGGTATCACATATTTCTAAGAAATTAGTAATATGTAGATGGGGATCCTCGTCCGCAAGCCCATGGAAGGTTGCAGAGTTTTGAAGCATCTGTATCAAATGCGGTCGAAGTTCAAAGTTATTGGCTTCAACATTCGATGCATTGATAGCGGCGCCGAGATTACCTACGGTGGTCGTAGATAATCCATGAGGGTACGTTGGTACGCCATTGGAAATGGGTTCCCCGAAACCTTCTCTTGGTTTTTAGCTTTGAGTCTTTTTCTGAGAAAGCGTTCGGGTTCTTATACAGGTTCTTTTATGTCTTTATTAGAACTGGAGCTCATACACTACATAGAGGTGGCGTCTGGTTCCAAGTCCTGCAACAAAAACAGAAAAGAATGTTGGTCAGAAGGTTCACCACGGCCCCGTGCTCAGTGAACACGGCCCGTGGTCGGAGTTACAGTGATTGTTTTCCGGATCCCTGTTACTGGAGAGTTGGACACGGCCCCGTGTTGCACCGACACGGCCCCGTGGTCAGCCTTCTGTAACTCGGAAAACTAAAAACTGCCAGCAACACTGTTGGGCACGACCCGTGCTGAGCTCTGCAGAAGCTGAAAAACTAGAAAAAATCCTAAAAAAAATAAAAAGAAAAAAAAATGATTAGGCCGTTGATTCCTAACTTTCTTAAAATCCTTGTGTCCCCGGCAACGGCGCCAAAAACTTGATGCGTGCTAGTGTGTATATGTTTTAGGTATATATTTTGAGCCCTTTTTACACTTTTTTAGCCAAGTTTTAAATTTATAGAACACGATATTTACTAACACTACACACACATATGGGCAAGTGCACCCATCGTGGACGTAGTATAGTGTTGGTAAGATACCGAGGTCGTCCAAGGACACAAGAGCTTTTAGTACCGGTTTATCCTCAACGTCTAATCAAATCAAAATGTTAGAAAAAATTTTTAAAACTAAGAAAATAAAACTAACTAAATGCTGAAAAACAAAAATAAAAAAATAAAAACAGATACACAAGATGAATCACTTGGATCCGACTCGTGTATGGTGTAACATTTGATTATTTTCGCACTTTTGCACTTGTTTAAGAGATTATCTTAGTTATTGTAGTAGGCCCCTCTTTTGAAGGTGACGTTACCCTCAACCCAGTAGTTTGAGTCAGCAAGGATACAATCCTAAAGGGTCGGATTATTGAAAGATAATTAATTAAGTTATTAATGCAAATTATGGTAGGCCCCTCTTTTGAAGGTGACGTTACCCTCGACTAAATAGTCTGAGTCAGCAGGGATACAGTCCTAAATAGCCGGGTTATAGTATTAATAGTAGTTTACTTATAAGGGGGTCAAAGAGTTTGGATCCCCGCTATCCAATACCTTTGGGTATTGAAGGAGATCCTACTAAATTTGACCCAGGTCCCTTGCAGGACCTCTAAACGCTGAACAAGGGCAAGACTCTTACCAAACCGTTCCCTTAACCCCCGACAAGGTAGCCAACATACCTCCATATAGTCCGTGGAGATATGAATGGTGAAAATCTTTTATTTTATATAGACAGTAAAATAATGTCAAGACACCACGGGCAAACGATAAGGAAGAATCACCTTCAACATAAGAAACTAGTTATTAAAGTCATTAATACAAAACCAAATAAAAAGTGCAAAAGATTAAAAATAAAAAGTATTACACTAGACACTTGTCTTCACCAAGTGATGTTAGAGACTTAGGCAAACATGGCCTTTGATTGTCAAGAACTCTTACGATCAATCTTGGATCCCGAGACGACTCACAGACTCTATGATGGACAATGGATGATGGTGGTGGATGATGGTGTTATGGTGGTGGTGGGTGGTGGGTGAAGTGTGAGAGAGGTGGTGTGCCAAGGGATGAAATGAAATGGCTCCAAGCACTCCTATTTATAGGCTGAACAGAGGCCTGGGCACGGCCCCGTATCCGTCTGACACACTCTCTCTCTTCATTAATTGTAATTCGCAATTACAATAAATGCGCCTGCAGTACTCTGACCACGCCCCCGTGTCCGCTGGGCACGGCCCCGTGGTGGGCAATAGAAGCTTCTATTAGTTTGTCTTTTCTGCTGCTTCTTGGGCACGGCCCCGTGCTCGCTGAGCACGGGGCGTGTTCAGTCTTCTGTCTTCTCTGTTTTGCTTGGGAGGATGCTGTCGAGGGGTCGGGCAATCAACTTTTGTTCCTTTTCTTGTATTTATGTTAGATTTTGCTGTCTTTTTGCTTCTTTTGTTAATTTGAGCAAAACACACTTTTTCCAACATTAGTACTAAAAAAGGGTTAGTTTTATGCCACAATTGATATAATTTATATGTTGCATTTTGCGCGTATCAGTTACCCTAAAAAACATGGTTATTTATTTGTTAATCACTTTCTTGACAGATTTAGTCTTTTACAACTTGTAACATGATTTTTCTAAAAATGTTTCTTTTGTATTTTTCTTGTTTCATAAGTGTTTATACACTTATTTTTCTATTAAAAATAGTGTAGGTTTAAGTAAAAACCAAGATCTTCTAAAAATCATAATTTAAACTTGGTTTTCTTGGAAAATCATTCACAAGTCTTGAATCTACAAGATTATTAGCCCACTTTGTTTATTACTTTTCAAGAAAATCCTTTTACTTTCAAGTTCATGTTTAATCAAGAAGATGATTATTTCATGTAAATACATAACCATCTCCTAACTTGCTAGATCATGTTTTTAATCATAATCTAGCAAGTTCCATGTTATGATCAACATCAATATCTCTAGTAATCAATTGTCACACCCCTATTTTCCACGTGTCACCGGTGGGCCCGGTGGGGGTTCCGTGACGTAGTTGATATCGTCATAGTCAAACAATACAAAATATAAATGCACAGCGGAAGCAAAAGATAGATTTATTTCAACCAAATAGAATTGTAATATCAAGTATCACAACAGTTGAAATAGATCCACATGCGGATCAAAACAAAGAGGAAACTTTTATTCAACGGACTTCATGCATCCTAAGCTTGCGAGACTTTTATTGATGCTAAGGAGTGGCCAGCCTATTACGCGTAGTACCTGCACTTAGCCTTTTTGGAAAATACGTCAGTTTACACTGGTAAATACAATTTAACTGACTCATTTTGAAAAGGTTTAAAATTGATTTGAATGCCCGCGGCACAAAACTTTTTATAACTTGGGATAATTATTTGCTTATAACTTGTAAAAGAATTACATGTTTGTTATGCGTTCAGTTGTCCGGGTCGTACCGGGTTAAAGATTAACAGACACACCACTTAGTATAGTTCTGCCGCGAGACTTCTCTCGTACCGACGATTATACTTTATTGATTTGAATACACTACGGGTGTACGCCTACACCCATGTGCTAAGGTCGTGGCTATTCTTTGAATGATGCCAAGGATCTCCGGGACATGGTCATTAAACCCCCAAAGGCGTTAAACAAACAAAACAACATTTTTAAACGGGTCATTTTGACCACACTTAACCACCGACCGGTTAAGGTCAATTACCCGACCAAGCGGTATTTTATATACCGTACCCCAAGCCCGTATAAGGGAAAATAAGTTAAATGCATTTACCTGAGCTAAATATAAATTTAATCCCAGTCGTATCAAATCAGCAAGTACAGATAGCTTTTACTGGGCTCCTATATCTGGAATGAAGGTTTTTAATAACCTATTAGAATCCTAACGGGTCTTTTAATTCAGCCTAAGCTTAGACCGGTTAGTTTTAAATGAAGATTAATGTTTAAATGCACGATAAGGCGAAGACCGTTTTAGAATGTGGTTTTGACCCGACAAGCTTGCATACTTGTTTAATATGGGTAACTTAATCACATTCTGGATTTTGAGACAGAAATGATATGGTTTGACCCGTTTCGGCTAAAATGGGTAAACTAGTTACATAAGCCGATCCGAACGCGTAAAGTGCGTAACAAGTAACCATAAGAGTCATATACAAGTTTCCTAAGTTAATATGCCTTAAACACGTTGTGATATCAGTAAGATACCTTCTATTATGTCCCAAATGGTTTTAAACCCAAACTATGCCTCAAAAGGGCATTTTGGTCATTTAAAGGGGTGTAAAAGAGTTTAAATAATAACCTAGGTTACAGGTATGATTAAATCAGTAAATATACTTAATTTAATAAGTTATAACAGTAAGGTATCATATATATGTTAAATTTATTACTTATAACCGTACTATGCTCCGTAGGGGCATTTTGGTAATTTCACATAGGCCTAAAAGGTCAAAACTGGAATTCTGAGTTTAAAATATTCACCTACTGTTAAAATATAAAATTTTACTGAATACATCAGTAGGTATCATCCCCATATGTTTAAAAAGGTTTTATTACACACTATGCGTTAAAAACGCTTAAAAAGGCGATTTGGAGCCATTTCCGGGTTTGGTATGGAAAGCTGATATTTTTAAAATTCCAGAAGGCTCAAAATGTTTTATTTAACATTTTAGATCAGTAGAAAAAGGTTTGGGGTCACTAGGATTTATAAAACTCATTTTATAGCCCAAAAAGGCAAAACCGGCATTAGCTGAATTAAGCTTAGAACACTAAGTTATGCTCAGCCTAAAATTGAATAAAAATCTTTAAAAATCCCAAAATATTATTTTATATCAGTAGTTACAAAGTTTTGTATAAAAATTTGGGTTTAGATAGGCTATATGCAATTTATGCCATTTAATTACTAAAGAAGCTTCTAATTACGCTAATGAGCATAACTCTTAATCTATACCTCCAACTGATCTCAGATTTTAGGTGCAAGCTTATAAATCAGCAGCTAAGGTGTCTACCCTTTTATATTTTCAAAAATCTTATTTTAAGGTCATTTGGGCATAATGGTCAACATATAAACATTTAACGGAAACATGCATGTGAATAGGATATCTAATGAACCAAGTTGTATAATCACAGAGGGTTATACTAACATGTAAATAGGTCCAAAAGAAGCTCTAAGGAAATCCTAAACTTGGCTTAAACGGGTCAGAACTGAAAGTCAAAGCAGAAGTCAAACTATGCGACTTTCGGTTCCAAACCGAGCCTAAACTGAAAATTGTCGAGTTGAACATGTTGGGACATGTTCTTACATTAATTACCAAGTTATGTTAATGATTAAACAGGTTGCATGTATCCTACATTGCTAATTATGCATTAATTTGAAAATAAACATTCTGTTGACTTTTTAAGGTAAGCTTTGACTCGACAATTAACATAGTTAGGGTGGGAATCTGAGAATACCCTTTTAAGGGTTTGTTACCCACATAATTACCTACTCAAAGGTATTTTTAATTCGTGATTTGACTGGATAAATTTTATCACGAAGTCAAACCTTAATTACGACGGTTTGACTTTTAGCTAATTAACTAAGCTAAAACGAATTTAGAAGGGTTAAGAGTACTTACAAGAGTCCTAACTATGATTAGGGATCACTAGGAAGGTTGCTTGCTGACCAGAGAGCTCCAGAAAATAAGTTATGAACTTTCGCAAATGAGTGCACAAAATGGTTACAACTTGAGCTCCATATATAGCCAATTTAATCTCACAAGATGATGCCACAATGGTCTACAATTGTTACCAGATGTTTACAGGTGCCCCTATGCATGAAAAACCATTGGAGGAAGCTCTGGTATAAGAAAACAACCCATTTAAGTCGGTTAACAGGCCTGACTGGCAGTTGTGCACGTTTTTCTGATACTGTGTCTCTCTTGCGGGTCGCGTAACCCTTAAGGGTTTCTTACGCGGGCCGCCTGGCCTGCCATGACCAGCCAAACAAGTTTCAAACTTTGCAATTTTGGTCCCTGGTCCTTTGTTACGTGGTTTTAACTTCTGTTCTTGCACTTTTGCCCTTTTAAACTTATTTTTAAGCGTTCCAAAACATGTATAAACATAGGCAAGTCCTTGATCAACTTGTAATCACCCGAAAAGTCATAAATTTCAACGTTGACGCTTTTAACCCCTCGTACACGAATTTGATCATAACTTTCTCATACGATAACGAAACTTTATGAAATTTTTACCACATATTCTAGTGAGCATAATTTACCGTTACAAAGCTTTGGGTTTGCTAAAAGGTCATTCAGAGGTATACTTTACACATGTTGACACATTTAGCCCCTGTGGTTTGTAATTTTTCACTTTCTTTCATATTTAGCTTCGTATGATCCATGATTTATTCGTTTGAAGGTATCAACATCTTGTAGGGCTATTTTTAAATATAATTATCAATTATTGACACTTTGGATCCTTATATTCACATAGTTTCTCTGTTTGTCAACTTTAGTCCCTCTAAAGTATTCTTTCACACGTTCAGAACTTATGACACGTGTTCATACATTATTGGACATGAATTTTCAAGGTGTTACATCCTCACCCCCTTAAAAGAAATCTCGTCCTCGAGATTTACGGAAACAATTGAGGGTATTTCTCTTTCATTGTGGACTCTAACTCCCACGTATATTCAGAAGCTCTACGGGCGTCCCATTTCACCTTGACAATAGGCACAAGCTTCCTTCGAAGCCTCTTTACCTGTCGATCCTCAATCTACACATGTTTTTCCACAAATTTCAAGCTCTCATCTATGTGCACATCTGTATGTGGCATGACTAGCGATTCATCAGCTAGACTTCAGATTGCAGACGTGGAATACATTATGAATACCACTGAGCTCTTCTGGTAAGTTTAACTTATAAGACACTGATCCTACACATTCGATGATCTCGAATGGTCCTATATACCTTGGGCTTAACTTACCTTTCTTACCAAATCGCATCACCCCTTTCAAGGGCGACACCTTGAGCAAAACTTTATCGCCAACCTCAAACTTGAGAGGTTTTCGCCTTTTATCAGCATAGCTCTTCTGCCTATCCCGGGCAGCTCTTAGGTGGTCGCGAATCTGGACAATCTTGTCCGTTGTCTCAAAGACTATATCAGGACCTGATAATTGAGTGTCTCCTACTTCTGCCCAACAGATGGGCGTTCTGCACTTCCTACCATATAGTGCCTCAAAAGGTGCAGCCTGAATGCTGGTATGGTAGCTATTGTTGTAGGAGAACTCGACTAAAGGTAGGTGCTTATCCCAACTACCACCTAAATCAATTACACATGCACGAAGCATGTCTTCCAAAGTTTGAATAGTACGCTCACTTTGCCCATCTGTCTGAGGATGGTAAGCTGTACTAAAATTCAATTGCATGCCCAAAGATTGTTGGAAACTCTTCCAAAAATGAGATGTGTATCTAGTATCCCTATCAGAGATAATAGATACTAGTACGCCATGTAAGGATACAATCTTATCCACGTACAGTTGGACTAACATGTCGGAGCTGTAAGTCTCTTTAATGGGTAGGAAATATGCTGACTTAGTCAGTCTATCAACTATGACCCATATAGTATTATTTCCTTTCTTCGTCTTTGGCAACTTGGTGATGAAATCCATCGTCACCATTTCCCATTTCCAAGTGGGAATTTCAGGCTGTTGTAGCAAACCTGACGGCTTCTGATGTTCAGCCTTGACTTGAGCACACGTCAAGCATTTAGCTACGTAAGCAGCTATAGACTTCTTCAAGCCTATCCACCAATAGTTTGCCTTTACATCTTGGTACATCTTGTCAGCTCCAGGATGAACGGAATATTTGGAACTGTGGGCTTCCTTGAGGATAACATCCCGAATTCCTCCATAAACAGGAACCCATATTCGTCCATTTAATCTTAGTATTCCGTCCTTGCCATAGGATAACTGTTCTTCAGTTACTCCTAGCTTTTCCTCGGGATAATTAGCTTCTAGCACAGCTTCCTTCTGCGCAGCTAACAACCTTTCATTCAAGCTATTCTTGATTTCAATGCTTTTGGCATTGATTCTTATTGGCTTCACTCTCTCTTTTCTGCTCAAGGCATCTGCGACTACATTAGCCTTTCCTGGATGGTATCTTATTTCACAGTCATAATCGTTCAGAGTTTCCATCCAGCGTCGCTGCCTCATGTTAAAATCCTTCTAATTGAACAAGTGTTAAAGGCTTTTGTGATCAGAGTATATCACACACTTAGTTCCATACAGATAGTGCCTCCAAAGCTTTAGTGCAAATACAACAGCACCCAACTCCAAGTCGTGGGTGGTATAATTCTTCTCGTGCACCTTTAGTTGACGTGAAGCATAGGCAATGACCTTGCCTTTTTGCATTAACACACAACCCATCCCGGTGTGTGATGCATCACAATATACTACAAATTCATCAATTCCCTCAGGCAATGTTAGTACAGGAGCATTGCTCAACTTCTGCTTCAAGATGTCGAAAGATTCTTGCTGCTTAGGCCCCCAATTGAACTTGCTATTCTTGCGAGTGAGAAGAGTCAGGGGTGCTGCAATTCTTGAGAAGTTCTCGATAAAGCGTCTGTAGTATCCTGCCAATCCTAAGAAACTGCGAATCTCCGTAGGCGTCTTCGGCTCTTGCCAGTTCATGATAGCTTCAATCTTAGCGGGATCTACTTGGATACCACGCTCACTAACAACATGTCCAAGGAATTGGACCTCACGAAGCCAAAATTCACACTTTGAAAATTTGGCATAGAGTTTTTCTTGATGAAGCAGTTTCAGAATGCAACGGAGATGCTTCTCGTGATCAGCTTGGTTCTTTGAGTAGATGAGAATGTCATCGATGAAGACGATGACAAATTTGTCTAGATAAGGCTTGCAGACGCGATTCATGAGATCCATGAATGCGGCAGGTGCATTAGTGAGCCCAAAAGGCATCACTAGGAACTCGTAATGGCCATAACGAGTCCTAAATGCAGTCTTGTGCACATCTTCATCTTTAACATTCAACTGATGGTAGCCTGACCTCAGATCAATCTTGGAAAAGTAGCTTGCTCCCTGAAGCTGATCAAACAGATCATCGATCCTGGGCAAAGGATATCTATTCTTGATAGTGACCTTATTAAGCTCACGGTAATCGATGCATAAACACATCGAACCATCTTTCTTCTTGACGAACAAGATTGGTGCTCCCCATGGAGACGAACTAGGTCTAATAAAACCTTTGGCTAGCAAATCATCTAGCTGTGTCCTTAGTTCCTTCATCTCTGTTGGTGCTAATCTATAAGGCGCTCTTGCAACAGGTGCAGCTCCTGGAATGATGTCGATTCTGAACTCTACTTGTCTATCTGGTGGCAAACCAGGTAGTTCTTCCGGGAAAACTTCGGGGTATTCAGAAATGACTGGAATATCTTCAATCTTGGGTTTCTGTTCATCAACAGTCACTTGTGCCATATAAATGACACAACCCTTCTTTAAGCATTTAGATGCTTTGAGCATAGACACCTGCTCAGGTAACCCGTACCGGGTGTCTCCTTGAATGGTAAGCGACTCACCAGACGGAGTCTTGATCACCACTTGCTTCTTATTGCAAACTATCTGAGCTTGGTTATGCGATAACCATTCCATGCCTATTACTATATCGAAACCAGCTAACTTAAATGGAAGGAGGGATAAGGGAAAAGAGTGGTTCCTAATGGATATGACACATCCGTCTAATACAGTTGATGCGGTTTCTATGGTTCCATCAGCTAATTCCACTTCATACTTCACACTTAAGGTCTTAACAGGCATTTTCAACAATTCACAAAACTTATCATCTACGAATGATTTATCTGCTCCTGAATCAAATAATACTCTTGCGTAGACATCATTAATAAGAAAAGTACCTGTTATGACATTGTCATCCTGAACCGCTTCCTTCGCATCCATGCGGAAGACCCTTGCATTGGTCTTCATTCCTTCCTCAGCCTTCTTTGCAAGCTTTGGGCAGTTAGTCCTAAGATGCCCCTTTTCATTACAGTTATAACATGTGGCATCCTTGATTTTCTTACAATCCAGTGCCTTGTGGTCCAATGACTTGCAAATCCCACACGCTTTCGGCTGGGACTGAGACTTCGACTCATACCTGCACCTCCCAAAATGGTGCTTCTTGCAAACCTTACATTTGGGTTTATCGCCCGTCTGTCGATCATCTTTCTTGGATCCCGACCCTTTCTTGTGGTCGTTGTTTCCCTTGTGCTTCTTATCTGAGCGTCGTGAACCGTCATCTTCGCGTTTCCTTTTCTCGGCATCCGCATTTCTCAGCGATCTCTGTCTAACTGCGTCCAGCGTGAGGGACAGAGATATGTCAGCTGCTGATCTGAACGTAGCGGGCCGAGAGGCCTTGACACTTGCTTTTATTTCTGGGGCCAGACCCCCAATAAAACGAGCTATCCTCTTCGGTTCAGGTGTCACAAGGTAAGGAACTAACCTTGACAGGGTATTAAAGCTCGTGAGATAAGCCTGGCAATCCAGGTTCTTCATAACCAGAGATAGAAAATCAGATTCTGTCTTTTCAACCTCGTGCTGAGGGCAGTAGTTCTCCTTGATGAGAGCCACAAATTGATTCCATGACATATTATACAGCGAAATCTTCCCAGTAGCCTGAATTAACGACCTCCAGCAGGCCAGGGCTTCACCTTTAAAAGATTGGGATACAAACTTCACAATATCCCTCTCCGCACAACCACTAATGTCTACTACAGTGTCCATTTCATCCAGCCAAGTCATGCAATCCACTGCCCCCTTCTCCCCAATAAAATCCCGGGGCTTATAAGATACAAAATATTTATACGTACAGGACTTGGTACATGGGGCATCATCAAATACTATCTTCTTGGGTGGAACACTGTTATGGTTTGAGGAGTGCCTATCATCATCTTTCTTAGACTCACTATTCTTAGATGGTGGCTTGCTGTGACCCTCCGAATGAGTCTTTGACTTGGTGTGCGGTGTAGACAGGGTCCTACTGTGAGTCTCACTATACTCACTGTTTTGTCGATCCAAAGCCCTTGTAACAGCATTATCAACTAGTGTTTGCAGCTCTGCACCAGTCAGCTGTATCTTAGCGTTCTCGTGGTTTTCCACCGGACGACTGTTCACCTCGTCCGACCCCGCCATGTAGCTTCAATTGCTACATATAGAAAATAATGGGCAAGGTTTTATTTAGAAGCTTTTACAGAATTTTATAATTTATTAACCATGGTTTTAATAGCCATTTCTAGTTAATTTGTTAATCATTTATTTATTCAGGATTTTTATTATAATCCTATATTACATTTTAATATTAGCATAAAAGTCTAGTCCCAAGGACGGTTTTAATTTATAACCAGGATTTTCACAGAATCGAGGTATTTGGGTCTGAATCGCAGTTCAAATCCCCTTTTAGACAGTGAGTTGCAGACTTCTACTGTCTCTTAGTCCCAGAGGACGTTAACTATTACCCGCAGGCACTTCATCCTTAAGGGATGGTCATATAATTACAGGGAAAATAAATTAACCCATTTTAAAGATGGCCTGTGTGATTTTTACTGCATCACAATTTGCCCAGCATGTTAACATACTTACAAATGTTAACAAAAATTTGGAATCCTTTGGACAGGTTCTACCATCTTGGCCATGTCTATAACGACACGTGGCTAGGTTTTACCCCCAAGATTCTCTTTTGATATTAAACGCAGAACAATCCTAAGTTGAGATGTTAATTATAGATCTAAATCTAATTATGGAGATACCATCTTGGCCTTGTCTTTAAAATGACACATGGCTAGGTCTTGTCCTTTTTAGATTTTGCCACTTTAATATAATTGTAGATCTTTTATAGGAATGTTATTTTCATTTTACTTTTGTGTTTTAAGTTTATGCATATACTTAATAATAAACAAATATGAAAATTTAATTTCAACCATTCCATTACTTAAAATTGAACAAGTACAACATTTGCCCTAAACGGGACTTTCTAAGAAACAACATGCCCGCGCAGGGGCGAAATACAAACAAACAAACCCACGCAGGGGTTACCTAAAAGACATGCCCACGCAGGGGCAGAATACTAAAAGACAAGCCCACGCAGGGGCTGAGTACAGAAACAAAAAGTCCACGCAGGGACTTGATTACAACTAAATAAAATAAACAACAAAGGTCTTCAATGACCCCTTCTCTTGGACTTCCCTTTGATCAGGTCCGACAACCCCTTGAAGAAGCCTCGAGTGTTACTGCGCTCGGTTTGAATCTCCCGTTCACATCGGTCCAATCTATCGAGGACCTCTTGTTGACGTTCCGGCAGGATTAGCTGCGGCTGCGGTGGCTGGTACAGAGGTTGAGGAGGTGGCGGACGCTGGTACCCATAAGTTGGGTAACCAGTGGTCCAAAGACCACCATAGGGTCCCTTTGGGTGACGAGCATTGTAGTCCCATGCCTCCTGGTATGGGTCCACATTGGCATAGTCGTATTGGGTATGAGCCGGCTGCTCAAAAGGGTTATACGCCGCTGAACCGGCGTAGGCAGGAATTGGGTTGTCAAAACCCAATGGTGGCGCCATAGGCACAAAGTTTATCTATGGGATAGGGTTTGATGGACCCCTCATCTGCGGGTCTTCTTCTTCTTGGAGTGGCGGATAATGACTGCCACTCGAGGGCTGAGGAGTGCTGATGCGGACTCCTCCTCGCACGGACATCCGTGCGTTTAACCTTCTCTGCCTCGGTGGCTCCGGAGGCGGTTGCTGTTCCACTGGTGGTGGTGGTGGCGGAGTGACTGCCACAAATCGAGAATCCTCGGAAGGATCCTGCTGCTGTTGTTGCTGCTGCTGGTAAGGGGACGAGTGGTGAGAGGGAGTGAAATACCAGTCAACCTGCCTGAACCTCGCCTCGTAGCTGTCAGGACCACGGTAAGGTGATCCATGAAAAGATGACCCATCGGAGATTTCGATGGGGTGGTTCGGGGTCCCAGTGGCAGGTTCCATGGGATCTGTATCTTCATCCATGTCATTTTCACCCGAGAAGTGATCTTCGGGTCCTAGTGGGTTAAAACCCACGGGTTCTTGAATGAAATTAGCCGGGTTGAACCGGCTCTGGAAAGCAGGGGTAGGGTCACCAAAAGAATGGTGCGAGTTTGACCGCTGCAACGGTATGAAGGAAGGCGGAGGGTGGTCAGGCTCGTTTTCGGATTGCGGCCCGAAAGAATGCAAATAAGATGGTGAGGAACTTAAGGAGATTGATCGCCTCCCGGGTTCAACGTAAACCCTCCACGGCTCCTGTGGGCTAGTGCTCATTGTGATAGATGGGATACGCCGATGCGAAGGCCCGGCTTCATGGTCATGGCCCGTAACTGGGCCCTTGCCTCTTCCTCTCAAAAACCTTGGCGGCATTCTTAACCTGCAAACGTGATTAAGATAACAACAACAAATATATAAAAATAAAGACCAAATAAAACAAACAAGACAGAGTTTGTCCTATGTTCTTTGTCTAGACTCGGAACTCGAGGAATGTGCATTTATTTAACTGAGATTAAACACAAAAGGCTGGTGTTTAATTCACTCAGCGTTGGCTCTGATACCAACCTGTCACACCCCTATTTTCCACGTGTCACCGGTGGGCCCGGTGGGGGTTCCGTGACGTAGTTGATATCGTCATAGTCAAACAATACAAAATATAAATGCACAGCGGAAGCAAAAGATAGATTTATTTCAACCAAATAGAATTGTAATATCAAGTATCACAACAGTTGAAATAGATCCACAGGCGGATCAAAACAAAGAGGAAACTTTTATTCAACGGACTTCATGCATCCTAAGCTTGCGAGACTTTTATTGATGCTAAGGAGTGGCCAGCCTATTACGCGTAGTACCTGCACTTAGCCTTTTTGGAAAATACGTCAGTTTACACTGGTAAATACAATTTAACTGACTCATTTTGAAAAGGTTTAAAATTGATTTGAATGCCCGCGGCACAAAACTTTTTATAACTTGGGATAATTATTTGCTTATAACTTGTAAAAGAATTACATGTTTGTTATGCGTTCAGTTGTCTGGGTCGTGCCGGGTTAAAGATTAACAGACACACCACTTAGTATAGTTCTGCCGCGAGACTTCTCTCGTACCGACGATTATACTTTATTGATTTGAATGCACTACGGGTGTACGCCTACACCCATGTGCTAAGGTCGTGGCCATTCTTTGAATGATGCCAAGGATATCCGGGACATGGTCATTAAACCCCCAAAGGCGTTAAACAAACAAAACAACATTTTTAAACGGGTCATTTTGACCACACTTAACCACCGACCGGTTAAGGTCAATTACCCGACCAAGCGGTATTTTATATACCGTACCCCAAGCCCGTATAAGGGAAAATAAGTTAAATGCATTTACCTGAGCTAAATATAAATTTAATCCCAGTCGTATCAAATCAGCAAGTACAGATAGCTTTTACTGGGCTCCTATATCTGGAATGAAGGTTTTTAATAACCTATTAGAATCCTAACGGATCTTTTAATTCAGCCTAAGCTTAGACCGGTTAGTTTTAAATGAAGATTAATGTTTAAATGCACGATAAGGCGAAGACCGTTTTAGAATGTGGTTTTGACCCGACAAGCTTGCATACTTGTTTAATATGGGTAACTTAATCACATTCTGGATTTTGAGACAGAAATGATATGGTTTGACCCGTTTCGGCTAAAATGGGTAAACTAGTTACATAAGCCGATCCGAACGCGTAAAGTGCGTAACAAGTAACCATAAGAGTCATATACAAGTTTCCTAAGTTAATATGCCTTAAACACGTTGTGATATCAGTAAGATACCTTCTATTATGTCCCAAATGGTTTTAAACCCAAACTGTGCCTCCTAAAGGCATTTTGGTCATTTTAAAGGGTGTAAAAGAGTTTAAATAATAACTTGGGTTACAGGTCTGGTTAAATCAGTAAATATACTTAATTTAATAAGTTATAATAGTAAGGTATCATATATATGTGAAATTTATTACTTATAACCATACTATGCTCCATTGGGGTATTTTGGTAATTTCACATAGGCCTAAAAGGTCAAAACTGGAATTCTGAGTTTAAAATATTCACCTACTGTTAAAATATAAAATTTTACTGAATACATTAGTAGGTATCATCCCCATATGTTTAAAAAGGTTTTATTACACACTATGCGTTAAAAACGCTTAAAAATGTGATTTAGAGCCATTTCCGGGTTTGGTATGGAAAGCTGATATTTTTAAAATTTCAGAAGGCTCAAAATACTTTATTTAACATTTTAGATCAGTAGAAAAAGGTTTGGGGTCAATCGATTTATAAAACTCATTTTATAGTCCAAAAGGGCAAACCCGGCATTAGCCGAATTAAGCTTAGAACACTAAGTTATGCTCAGCCTAAAATTGAATAAAAATCTTTAAAAATCCCAAAATATTATTTTATATCAGTAGGTACAAAGTTTTGTATAAAAATTTGGGTTTAGATAGGCTATATGCAATTTATGCCATTTAATTACTAAAGAAGCTTCTAATTACGCTAATGAGCATAACTCTTAATCTATACCTCCAACTGATCTCAAATTTTAGGTGCAAGCTTATAAATTAGCAGCTAAGGTGTCTACCCTTTTATATTTTCAAAAATCATATTTTAAGGTCATTTGGGCATAATGGTCAACATATAAACATTTAACGGAAACATGCATGTGAATAGGATATCTAATGAACCAAGTTGTATAATCACAGAGGGTTATATTAACATGTAAATAGGTCCAAAAGAAGCTCTAAGGAAATCCTAAACTTGGCTTAAACGGGTCAGAACTGAAAGTCAAAGCAGAAGTCAAACTATGCGACTTTCGGTTCCAAACCGAGCCTAAACTGAAAATTGTCGAGTTGAACAAGTTGGGACATGTTCTTACATTAATTACCAAGTTATATTAATGATTAAACAGGTTGCATGTATCCTACATTGCTAATTATGCATTAATTTGAAAATAAACATTCTGTTGACTTTTTAAGGTAAGCTTTGACTCGACAATTAACATAGTTAGGGTGGGAATCTGAGAATACCCTTTTAAGGGTTTGTTACCCACATAATTACCTACTCAAAGGTATTTTTAATTCGTGATTTGACTGGATAAATTTTAATTAATCACGAAGTCAAACCTTAATTACGACGATTTGACTTTTAGCTAATTAACTAAGCTAAAACGAATTTAGAAGGGTTAAGAGCACTTACAAGAGTCCTAACTATGATTAGGGATCACTAGGAAGGTTGCTTGCTGACCAGAGAGCTCCAGAAAATAAGTTGTGAACTTTTGCAAATGAGTGCACAAAATGGTTACAACTTGAGCTCCATATATAGCCAATTTAATCTCACAAGATGATGCCACAATGGTCTACAATTGTTACCAGATGTTTACAGGTGCCCCTATGCATGAAAAACCATTGGAGGAAGCTCTGGTATAAGAAAACAACCCATTTAAGTCGGTTAACAGGCCTGACTGGCAGCTGTGCACGTTTTTCTGATACTGTGTCTCTCTCGCGGGCCGCGTAACCCTTAAGGGTTTCTTACGCGGGCCGCCTGGCCTGCCATGACCAGCCAAACAAGTTTCAAACTTTGCAATTTTGGTCCCTGGTCCTTTGTTACGTGGTTTTAACTTTTGTTCTTGCATTTTTGCCCTTTTAAACTTATTTTTAAGGGTTCCAAAACATGTATAAACATAGGAAAGTCCTTGATCAACTTGTAATCACCCGAAAAGTCATAAATTTCAACGTTGACGCTTTTAACCCCTCGTACACGAATTTGATCATAACTTTCTCATACGATAACGAAACTTTATGAAATTTTTACCACATATTCTAGTGAGCATAATTTACCGTTACAAAGCTTCGGGTCTGCTAAAAGGTCACTCAGAGATATACTTTACACATGTTGACACATTTAGCCCCTGTGGTTTGTAATTTTTCACTTTCTTTCATATTTAGCTTCGTATGATCCATGATTTATTCGTTTGAAGGTATCAACATCTTGTAGGGCTATTTTTAAATATAATTATCCATTGTTGACACTTTGGATCCTTATATTCACATAGTTTCCCTGTTTGTCAACTTTAGTCCCTCTAAAGTATTCTTTCACACATTCAGAACTTATGACATGTGTTCGTACATTATTGGACATGAATTTTCAAGGTGTTACATCAATAAGCAAACATCATCATCCATACAACATCATTCTATCCATCTTACATCATGTTTCATCTTATGTTTCAAGATTCATGTGTATGTCTTTTAGTGTTCTTATGATAATCAACATGTTATATCTTTTAACTAGCTAAAATGGTAGTAAACAAGTGTTAAAAGGATCTTACTACTAGTTGAATCTAGGGAAGAACAATGATGAAGATTGAGTGGATAAAAGCACACGGATGAGGTCCTTCAAGTTCCAAGAGTTCCATACCTTCTAATCTTGCTTCTTACACCTCAAAATGAGCTTGGAATGCTTGAACTAAAGATGAAAATGGTGGTGGTAGTGTGGGGTGTTGGAGCCGAGAACAAAGGAGGAGAAGGGGAGGTTGATGGTGTGAAGTTAGGAGATGAGAATGGTGATCTATTGTAATCATATATAATGTTTATCCTATGGGTATTATGTCCTCTAAGTACAACACAAATCTTCCAGCAAATCCAAGGAAGATTACTAAGGATTGTGTAGGATCTTGGCAATATCTTGGTGGGACACCCTTATTGTGACTGATTACATAGATTGGGGGGGGGGGTTAAATGTAATTTTTGATGGTAAGTGTAGGTAAATAATGGGAGGTTAATGTAAAAGTCTAGTGTTTTAGTGTATCATGCATTATGTAGTATGTTAAAGTGTTCGATGTGACACTTCGGGTTTTCCCGGACAACCTTCTTGATGTAACATTTCGTGTACGTATATTATTAAATGAAATCTATGAATTATCTGTTATTACGTGTTGTATGTATGTATATTATATGTGTGTTACAAATGAGCCGAGACCCCAAGGACCCGACTCGAGACCCCTCCCGGTCTCGAGTGAACAGTAACAAGTGGGCCGGTTGGGCCACGCAACCGAGAAGCCCATTCGGGAGCCCTCAACCCACTCGAGACGGGTATAAAACTCTTGAGGGTGACCAACCTTTACCATTTTTGCAAACACTCTCCCTCACTCACTCTTTCTCCCTCACTAAAACCCTAAAACCCTAAGATCATCAACCTCCTCTCATCTCCTCTTCTCTCTCGGATCAAAACCGGTGATAGCAAGGAATTCCGGTTCAAGCTTCGGATCTTGCTTGGAAGCTTATTCATCATATCCTCACACCTTAAGTCTAGCCGGTTAGTATCCCTTTTGGTTGAATGTTTAAAGAATGTTGTTGTGTGTGATGGTTATGTAAAGATGCTTGTTTGATGATATGAGTAACATGTTTTGCTTGATTAACCATGCTCCTTCATGTTTTATATGTAAACGGTTTGATAAAAAGAGGGTTAGAACCATTCGAGTTATGTTAAGTGTTATAGTGATCTCTCTATCTTAGCCATTTTGCTCATAAATGCTTGATTGTGATGAATGAACATGTGTGTGCATGAATCAATGTTTGATGGTCATTACCATCCGATTTATAATGATAAAATAGGGCAAATTTGGTGCTTAATGATTGTCTTATCTCATGTTACAAAGTTGTGTTAAGAACCAAGGATTAAATGTTGGTTAAATTGTTTGAATATTTGAATATGCATGATGAACTAGATGAAGGTGATATGAACATTCAAAAATGCTTGTTTTGATCCATTTTGCTTAGTAATCAGACAAGGAAACATGTTGGTGCAATATGGTTGGATAGTACACATTATCATGAAATCAAAATGCTATTGGCTAGTACATTGGACAGGTTCTAGAAGGATTCTGGTGCACGTAACTGTGGTTGCGAGTCGGAACCCTTGGTTGCGACTCGAGACCAAAGCATGATGAACCGAGACGGGCTTCAGGGACTCGAGACCGACTAAGTCTCGACTCGAGACAACGTGATCTTGACTCGAGACTGGACTCGAGATTCCTGAGATTGCGACTCGTAAGCAGCACACTCGAGACCAAAACGTGATTCTTCGAGATCTCCCGGTTGCGACTCGAGACCGTGTATTCTCGAGTCGAGACCACCCTTGTCTCGACTGGGCTGCCTATGTGTTATTGGGCCGCGACTTGTTGGGCTATCTGTTGACTGGACTGCATGTGTATCTGTTACTGTTTGTTTGTGAAAATGATAGGGCAGGCCCAATAACCCAACTGTTTGAATGTATGCATGCTAAATGTGTCTATACGTGTTTGCTATACGTGATTACTTGTACCTCGACTTGACCTGTATTTGGTAACCATGCTAGGACGTGGTGACCAACGTGTTTGACCGAGTAAATAATCTACCGAGCAACCCAAGGTGAGTTCACAACCTAAAGCATGCGTTCCCGGTGGTTTGGGAAACGGAACTACAAACAACACTATCCCCTTATGAGGGATACAACTTACTTTTCTTCCCTTGTTATTGGGAACCTTTAGTTAATTACTGTTTATACGGATTGCAACCAACGGCACTAAACGAAACTCTATCACTCAAGTCCCTACTACATAATACCGATTAGTCGCCGGGGCCAGGCGAACGGGTTATTAGTTGATAGCGCTATTTAGGTTTTACCAACCTCACACCGTGCCATGGTATGGGATCGGTCGTGAACTAATGTACTCAGGCATCCGTCAATGATGATAGAACATTGACATCGGGGCATCCTGCGGAAACGCAAATGGTTACCTAGTGTTCGGTATTGGAAAAACAGTTTAGTCGCTAACTTTTGGGGTAGCTCCCCATGGCATGTATAAACGAGTAAATTAACTGGTGAAACAAGTTTTTGGTAATTAAAACTGGACAACTAGTGAACTCACTCAGCATTATTGTTGACACCTTACTGCATGCTTTGCAGGTAACCAGTGACTGAGGAGCTTGCTGCTTGGGGAAGTGTAGTGTTCGTCAAAACCCGTGTGTTGGGTTTTAATTATCCTGAACTATGAACTATCCTTAAAACTATTTGGTTTATGCTTCCGCTGTTTTTGTTTAAACTAATTTATCGAACTTAGACTACGATGTTTGCAAACTACTTTGGATAGCAATTATTAACCAATGCTTAGTATAATTGGTGGCTGGATCCTGGTCAGTCACGCCCTCAAGCGGGTGTTACTCCGCAGGTGGAATTTGGGGGTGTGACATTCGAGCATCATAACTATTTTAAAAATAATAAAACAATGCTTCTAGCAATATTTTTGTGTTCCGGGTAATGTCCGGTTGTTCGGTTAGATACCGGTTCGTTAAAGTGCTAAATTGCACCGTTTAGTGTCCTTTAAGTGCACTTTTGTGATACTTTCAATTCCCGACACTCAAGAAAATATTCTGGATCAATTTGTCATATTTTTGCATGATACAATCTTGTTATAATGTTGAATTTTGCTGAATTGTATGAATTTCAGCATTTAAAGTGTGTTTCGGGTGCTTTTTAGTGCGTATTTTAGCTTCCGGAAAGTCTATATATAAACCCTTGTATGTACTATTGGGTTTTAATGTATTCTTGTCGTTGGACCTACACCTAGGCTCCAATTCTATTGTCTAACTGCTTTCTGCAGAATTGTTGACACAATGTGTCTTATCAGTGAGTTTACTAGTATTTCTGACGCAACGGTGTTCACTAATGCATAAAGTAATTCTTGTAGTAGGGGTGTCCAGGATTCGTTTCGAATTCGAAAAATTCGAAATTCGTTTAAATTCGATTCGATTATCAAGAATTCGTTTCGATTATAAGAATTCGAATTCGATTCAATTTGAGTCAAGTAAATCGAATACGAATCGAATACTAATTTATAATTTCAAATTCGATTCGATTCGAAATTCGAATAAAAATTATACATTTTTATTTATTATTTTTATATATAAGACATATATAACTTTTATTAAGCTAAATTATAAATTATTTTCAAAATTTTTTTCAAGTAATAAAATTACCCATTACCAAACCCACTACATGACCCATAAGTAAAACCTAAGTATCTATCAATAGATTTCTAACCATAAAAATATTAATCTGTAATGTGGAGTGATTACTCCAGACTTCTCGTTTTGAATTTTAGACTTGTGGTACTTTATTTGAAACTTTTTAATGTGATATCGTGCTTTATGGCTGCTTTAAAATTTATGTTTCATTTTGATAGTTTTTTTACATGTTTTAAAGAATCTGAATTAAATCGAATTTATTCGAATTCGATTCGAATTCAAACTTTAATCGAATACGAATCGAATACGAATTGGGTTTTTTATTCGAATACGAATTCGATTCGAATTCGATAGGTTTTAATCGAATTCGAATCGAATACGAATTCAAGGAAAAATAAAAATTATTCGAACAATTCGATTGTTCGGTTAGATACCGGTTCGTTAAAGTGCTAAATTGCACCGTTTAGTGTCCTTTAAGTGCCCTTTTGTGATACTTTCAATTCCCGACACTCAAGAAAATATCTTGGATCAATTTGTCATATTTTTGCATGATACAATCTTGTTATAATGCTGAATTTTGCTGAATTGTATGAATTTCAGCATTTAAAGTGTGTTTCGGGTGCTTTTTAGTGCGTATTTTAGCTTCCGGAAAGTCTATATATAAACCCTTGTAAGTACTCTTGGGTTTTAATGTATTCTTGTCGTTGGACCTACACCTAGGCTCCAATTCTATTGTCTAACTGCTTTCTGCAGAATTGTTGACACAATGTGTCTTATCAGTGAGTTTACTAGTATTTCTGACGCAACGGTGTTCACTAATGCATAAAGTAATTCTTGTAGTATAAAACATGCATGAATTCGCTTGTATGGTATGTAATCAGACAATGTTGACATTTAAGCACATAATTGCAGTCATTAAATAATAATTAAAGTGTACGGAAATTACCAGTTTTGTGCCAGTTGTCACAGTCTCCCCCCGTTAAAAGAATTTCGTCCCGAAATTCAGGCTGATCTATCTCTCGCAGGAGTTTTCTTGAATAGGTGGGGGTACTTTTCTTTAAACTGGTCTTCACGTTCCCACGTGTACTCGGGTCCGTGCTTAGAGTTCCAACGTACTTTGACAAGCTTGACACTCCTCCTCCTGGTCTTGTTGACTTTCTAGTCGGTAACCTCAATGGGTTGTTCTGTAAATCGGAGGGTGTCATCAATATGCACTTCATCCGCAGGGATGATCACGTCTTCTTGTGTTGGACTCTTCTTGAGGTTGGATACATGGAACGTATCATGTACTCCATTAAGTTCTTCCGGTAATTCCAACTTGTATGCCACGGTACCAATTCTTTCCAAAATCTTGAATGGTCCGATGTATCGGGGATTCAGCTTCCCACGTTTTCCGAATCTTACTACGCCCTTCCAAGGTGAGACCTTTAACAACACTTTGTCTCCCACCTCGAATTCTAGTGGTTTTCGTCTTCGATCAGCGTAGCTCTTTTGTCGATCTCGAGCCGCCTTAATGCGCTCTCGGATCTGCATAATCTTGTCGGTTGTCTCTTGTACAAGTTCAGGACCAACCATTCGTTTGTCTCCAACGTCTGCCCAACATAAGGGCGATCGGCACTTGCGGCCATACAGAGCTTCAAACGGTGCAGCTTTTATGCTAGTATGATAATTGTTATTGTAGGAAAACTCAATTAACGGTAGATGAGTATCCCAGCTGCCGCCTAAGTCCATAACACATGCGCGAAGCATATCTTCTAATGTTTGTATGGTTCGTTCGCTCTGGCCGTCTGTTTGTGGATGGAACCCCTCAAAGCCTATTTATAAGCTATGTAAAGGATATTTAGGGTATGTTTAACTTATGATCAAGTTCCGGAATGTTCGTTACTATCCAAATCGGTATAGTTTCGCAGTTTGACACAAATAGTCCCTACGATCGAACAAACTTGATTTCAACACATCAAACCATCCAGAACTTATTCCTAAGTTATGTGGAGGTTATTTAAGGTATGTTAAGCCTATGTCACTATTCCGGAGTGTTTGTCGCGTTAAACTAACTGCGTTTACGCACCAGTTTGCGTATAACCTTCCAGAAAGCGATTTAAAGCTTGAAATCGGAATCGAATCTATTTGAAAAATCCTCAAACATAAATACACACATAATAACACCAAAACACATAAAATAACACCAAAGCACATTGTTTTATTGATAATTAACATTGTTTTACATTGATTACAGAACACAGTTGTCACACCCTACCCATAGGGTATACATTTTGAAATCAATACACGTTCCCGGAACCGTACACAATTTATACCTATAAATACCCGGAACCGGTCATACCCTATACCTGAACCGGTTATACCCTATTCCCAATACCATTTTTAATACCCGGTAGAATACCTCAATATTTTAAAATATATTTTTATGTTTACTTTACAACTTTTATATTTAAGTTTTTTTAAAAATGCATACTATAAAGCAAATAATTTGTACTTAAGTAAATTTATGTTATTGTAATTTATTTTAATTACTTTTACAAATTACAAAACAAAATTAAATTTTAAACGATTTTTTTTTGTAAAATAATAGAAAAATAAAGTAAGTATTTAAAAACCGGGTATTAATACCCGAATCCATACCCGATTATACCCGAACACTATCAGACTATATACGATATTGTCGAAACATACTATTGATTCAAGGTGTTAGCCATGGATATTGTCGAACGTGCCATGTGTCTGTAGCGGATCCGCTACACCAACATAGCGTTAGGCATGTTAATTTTAGTGTTATCGCATATTCACCTGTAATCATAAAAAGATTTATTTTAAAATAACACTATCATCTAAACTACAACTTATGACCTTTTAGTTTAGTACCCCTCTTTTAACCTAGCTTTGTAACAATAGTCCAAATCATCGGAACCAACACACAACAAGAAAAGAAAACCACCTGGACTCACATGGAGTCGTGAGTGAGGTCTTACAGATTCCTTCCGGCCACCGTAAACTCTCGCTCGCCTCATATGGATCTGCTGATACTCGCCAACGCTGCCGACGCCATGGAAACGGTGTCAGATAGTCAGTTCTTTACTTTACTTGTATACATCATCTTCAATTACACGTTGTTATGTTACTATCATATTCTATACCAATCGTAGAGTTCCTTACTAGTCGAGAACCTATTATTTGTTAAATCTATCAACCGATTTAGTTACTTCAAACACCGTTAGGGTTTACAGTTGGTGTTGAATGTTTGTATGTATTTTGTGATGATGATTGTATTACACATTCACATTTGAATTCGGATATCGTATATATTGTTATTATAACATCAACGGAGTTTAAGATGTTTTATTTACCTTGTGTGGAAGGTGATTATTGATGAGTTAGCTAAAGTTTGTAGTAATTAGGTTTTGATTTATATCAGCATTTTGTTTTCTTACATGTTTCTCATGATTTAGCTCTAAATGTTAAGAAAACCAGCATCCTCTCCCTTTTTAGATTACACTCAGAACTGAATTGGGATATTTGGGCCCAGATGCTTAGAAAGTCAGAATTAGAGTTAGTTTATGACTTCTGTTAAACAGTGTAGTTAAAATTAATAAATTATCGAGACTTCATAGCACGATAATTGCATTTGATGAGCACTGCCTTTCAGGCAAATTCGAAATTCCAGTTGGAAGTTAGCTATTGTTGCTTACTTGTTCTGTAAAAATACTCCTAGTTTGTGGATCATTGTCTACATTGTTAATTTAAGCTTGCTCTACATTACGCGTATCCCAGTAATTAACAAACGCTGAGTTGAAATCAGTGGCAGGAATACAAGCATTAGATTTATAAAGCATTTAGTTTTAAAGCTCTTTAATGTAATGTGCTGCCCTTTCTTTGGTTGTAATATTAAGTATCTATATGTAAATGTTCAACTTTTGTTTTGTTTACATTTACTTAAATTTATTTTTCGTTTCCAGTACTTTCGATCTGGAATTGTTTCACTAAGTTAGTTTTGCACTATCGTTCTTACCTGTGTGGTTCATGCAAGGGAAACAGGTTGCAAGCATCCTTTCCTTGCACAAATAGTATTTTTCTGAATCTTTTTCATCATGAACCATAACCGAATGTACTCTATTTATGCTTCAAAAGCTGTAGTTCAGCTCTAATTTTGCAATTGATTAGCAGTTGGTTCTCCTGAAGAAGCTTATGAAGTTGTTGCTGGTGACTCATTGGACTTCGATTCTTGGACTTCACTCATTACAGAGGTTGAGAAAACTTACTCGGTGAGCTCCTTTGCATTATTGCATATAGTTATATATATTGTATATACTTTTAATCTTCCTTGTAGTTCTTATTAAGAATCATATTTTTATAAAAAGACAGTTTGATAGAGCAAAATCGGATACTGGGTCTCATTGTCATAAGAGGCAGTAGCGAGAGTAATGACAAATTGATAATATATGGATTAGCTTGTTGAGATGAACATTGGTACAGGAAGTGGACCAAATTGGTTTATAAATGATCGCTACTGAACTAGTAAATTAGAAAATCTAGCTAATAGGAAATGGGTTAATAGTGGGCCATAGGATATGTAAGTGTTTACCACCTCCCAAATTGATTTAATAAAATAATTTGGATAAATCCTGTGATTTTAGTTTTTGTAATCATATCGAGCCTATCAAGTATTCATGACATCTAAAAAAAGGAAGACAAAATAACCATCGGGTTTGCTAACGGGTCAATCCAACCCAGTTTATTTTGACATGTCACAAAAGGTTTCCATTTGACCTCTTACCCAAACCAAATACAATAGTTTATTTGGTTGATATTGCAAAATAATATCATTTAAGTTTACTGCAGGACAACATAAAAGCAATATCGTCAGTTTACGAGTCGTTTCTTTCTTGGTTCCCATTGTGTCATGGATATTGGAAGAAGTATGCAGATCACATGGAACGGCTTTGCAATGTGGATAAGGCTGTTGAAGTATTTGAACAGGCAGTGCAATCTGCAACATATTCTGTTGGATTGTGGGTTGACTATTGTAGCTTCAGTATACATGCTTTTGCTGACCCATTTGACGTTCGTCGGTAACTTCTATATTCACTATTATATTTATTAATTGACAAGTTTTGATCTATTTCTACCATTCTGAAATTCTGCTGTCACATTCTTCAATAATGATATCATAATAGGATTGTAGGAGTAAGGGAGGTGATTTGCATCTTATACTATTTAATTGAAATAAAAATAAAATGATAATTATACGAGTCCTTTTCAGTCAGTTGTCACAAAATCAGAAAAAAAAATTTGATTTCATTTATTCTCTTTTACTTTACAGAACATTTGAAAGGGGGCTGTCTTTTGTTGGAAAGGATTTCTTATGTCATCGATTATGGGATTTGTACATCCGATTTGAGTTAACTCAGCAGCAATGGAGTTTTCTTGCACACATACTTATCCGGGCCCTAAAGTTTCCAACAAAGAGTTTACACAAGTATTACGACAAGTATGTCTTACCTTACTTTTAAAGTACTTCATCATAACTTTTGTCTTTGTTACAATGGTTCTGATTTTAAATTTGTATCGATATATTTTAGTTTTAAAGAGTTTGCTGCTTTTGTGGAAGAGGATATGTCATTTTCAAGAAGTTCCAATCTTGAACCATTTGTAGCTGAATCAAACATAGAAGCCGTCACGCCTGATGACGAAATCTGTAACGTCATTAAGGAACTGCAAGATTCCTCCAGTGTTGACCAGAGGTCAAAAGCTCTAAATAAATTAATTGCCATTGCGGAGCTATATTATTACAAATCATGCGGATTGCATGAAGAAATAGATTACTTTGAGAACTATATGGAGCGAGATCTTTTTAATGTAAAACCACTTGATGACGAGGATCTACAAAACTGGCATAATTATCTGGATTTCATTGAGAAGCAAGAGGACTTTGACTGGGTATGCTTGAATATTGTGCAGCTGGATACTTGATTTTGTTAAATAAGATGAAGTAATTGTAGCCGATGTCTACTTACAGGCTGTAAAAATCTACGAAAGATGCTTAATTCCTTGCGCTAATTACCCTGAATTCTGGATGCGTTATGTGGAGTTTATGGAATCCAAAGGGGGACGAGAACTAGCAAATTTTGCTTTGGAGAGGGCTACACAAGTATTTCTAAAGGTTTGTTGTTGAATATAATTTGGAGATGATTTGTTCATTAGTATTTTTGATAAACTAGTATTTTGACCCGCTGCGCGTTGCGGTTGCGTCAAAACATAACATAAAGTAACTCGAACTTATGTCGTCAAATATTTGACATGACTCATTTTTGAACAAAATTTACGTAAAAACGTAGACCAACCGAAAACGCACATGAGAATAAGCACGAAAACGTGTTATATTTGATCTGCCTCATTACCGAGAAAATTTACATTGAAACTTAAACAAACTTGGATTCATAACGAAACGTACTTAAAAATGAGCACATAAGAAAATAGTGTTTTTTATGTTAAAGAATGGTACCATGTGTTGCGACGGAGTCGAAACGTAAAGTAACTCGAATTATACCGCATAGTGAAAACGTATTATATGTGACCTAACTCGTTTCCAAACAAAAATACCAATAAAAACATACATAAAAATAAGCACGAAAACATCATAAAAATAAGCACGAAAACGTATTATATTTGATCCACGTACATAAAATTAAGCACGTAAAACTCGAGGGGGGTCAAAATGACATTTTATAAAGTTTTTAGAAAGCTGAGGGGGTGTAAGTGACAATGCTAAAAGTTGAAAGATTGAATACACAAAAAACCCTTTATGGCATTATTGTAAATTTTGTAAAGAAAAACCATAAATGAATAGAGGTTGTGTCTTAGGAACTATTCCTAAGACACCCTCTTTTGTTATATATATAATATAATTACAATATGAAGAGGATCACTTCATCTTTAACACTGTCACTAGATAAATTGGAAGGTATTTTTGTAAAATTTGAAATTGTTTCTAACATATCATATGCGTCGTATAGAAATTTTTGAAAGAGTTTCAAAGCTAGTCTGAGAGGAATTGGATTGATCATTTTACGTTTCTTATATATTTTATGCAGAATGTGTCAGAGGTGCACATTTTCAATGCAAGATTTAGAGAGAAAATAGGAGATATTGAGGGAGCTCGTGCTGCGTTTCATCTTTGTGATACTGAGTCTGATTCGTCTATAGTTGATACTGCAATACATGCGGCTAATATGGAAACACGTCTGGTAAGCAATCGTGAGAATTGTCTTGAGTTTTTCGTGATTGATCGTGTCTGTAACTGACTGTTGATGATAAACAGGGAAATATGGATAAAGCTTTGGGAATTTATGACAAAGCACTCAAAATGGCAGCAGAGAAGCAGAAAATTAGTGTCATTCCCATCCTGTATATTCACCTTTTCCGCCTTAAATTTCTGGTATTTAAACTTATAATTTTAGCTACTAAAGGTTCTTTAGTTATTTCTATTCAATTGACTATACTTCTTGCTACCAATGGATGAAAGTCTGCGCTTTAGTAACATATGCATGATGCAATTCTTAACAGGCCTGTAAACGAATTGAACGTTCATGAACTGTTCGTCAACTTGTTTGGCGGGAAGTTCGTTTAGTTAATAAATGAACGAACATGAACACAATTTTTTGTTCGTTCATTTATGTTCGTTTATTTACATTTGTTTATGTTCGCTCCAATTTAAATACATAAGTAGTTATATTTATATAAATATTAAACATAAAAGGAATTTTCTAACTACCTATATAAATATAACTAATTAATAATTGGGCTTTCAGCAAACATGAACACACGTTTTGTTCGTTCATTTATGTTCGTATATTTACATTAGTTTATGTTCGCTCCAATTTAAATACATAAGTAGTTATATTTATATAAATATTAAACATAAAAGGAATTTTCTAACTACCTATATAAATATAACTAATTAATAATTGGGCTTTGTAGTAATAAAAATGAGATTTCCAATTGAATTTGGCGTAATTAATCACTAATTTATATAAAAAGCTACTTTATCTTCGTGTATGTTTAGTCAATTATGTTAATTTGTGTTCATTTATGCATGTTCAATTATGTTCATTTGTGTTGTTTATTGTCTGTTAAATTATGTTCATTTAAGTTTGTTTGTTTTTGTTCGTTTACGTTCATGGACTGTTCGTTTAAGTTTTAAACGAACGGACATGAACAAAAAAAAATGTGTTCGATTATATGTTCGTGTTCGGTTAAAGAACATGCCTCTGTTTGTGTTCGTTCGGTTCATTTACCGGCCTAATTCTTAACATTCGATGTACAATGCATATAGTTCGGTTTTGAAATTGTCATTTTTAACTTTTCAAATTCTAATTATTTAATGCTTTTGAAATTGTCATTTTTAACATATACATGATGCATGCCTTCATTTTGTTTTTCGTCTGAAACTCTGAAGGAGTTCAATATTTAGTCTTTATGAAGTATTATCAATTTTTTTAAGAGCATATATTAACCCCAAATTGACCCATCTATACATGCATTATAAAACGTTTTCATACCATCTATCTATTACCTAAAAATGTCACACATTGTAATAAAAGAAAATTCATACCGAATGACGGATTGTTGTGTACATTTCACAAGTTCAAGGGTTAAAATATGTAAATAAGCTTCTTGTATAAATATGCTTTTGGATTGTCATATTCTTTCTAATTGTGGAACACTGTCTGTTTGTAGATCACTGGTAGTGCAGATGCTGCTATTGACTTGCTAAAATCCGGTATTCAGCAAGTGCCTTTTTCTAGATTACTTCTAGAGGTATCTTTGTTCTTTGTCGAAAACTACTGTGGCTTTATAAATAGTTAACGTATTAATACTTAATAGGATTGCAAAAACATGCTGTTATGTTTTATGTATTTAAGTATGTTTCGGATGACTTTTAAAATTTTAATCTGTTTGATCCGTTCTATCCATGTGAAGAGTTTCCTTTTCAGATAAATCTTGTAGCTTAACCTAAATATAACCCAAGTCGATCCATTTGTATACAAATGGGTTAAAATTGCCAACACTAGCTAGAAGTGTTCCTATTGACGGATCACTTCACAACCAGATATTAATATCTACGAAGATAGGAGATAATTGAATAAAGGAGGAGAAAGAGAAATGGACTAATTGGTATACTATTTTTGTAGGAATTGATAAATTTTGCAATGCTGCACGAAGGATCAAGACATTTGGATGTAGTGAATGACGTTGTCGGTACCGCTATAACTTGTGGATCAGATGGATCCCAAGGTTTAAGCTCCAAAGATCGCGAGGATTTATCAAAATTGTATTTGAAGGTTTGATATTCTGTCTGGAAGTTAAAAATCATGTTATTTTAAATTTTAATAATTTTGATTGTTAATTACAGTCAACTTTATCTAATGTGTAGTTTGTTGACTACTGTGGAACAATCCATGACATAAGAAAGGCATGGAACCGTCACATAAAATATTTTCCACGTCTCATAAGGAGTAGTACCTTTTTACACAAATACCCTTCCAATCGGCTTTCAAATGAACCCAAAAAACCAAGAAAAAAGACCCCTCGTCTTGTTTCTAAGCAGCCATCAAGGGTTCGTAGTATTGAGCGTGAAGAACACAAGTCGTTGACTTCCAAAAGTCAACCCATCGACACTCCCCAGCCTACAGTAAACCAGCATAAAGAAAAGGATAATGACATTTTCTTGAAGAAAAGCACCCGTTTTCAGCAATCCGAAGATGATGCAGCCGGAGAATTAGAAGGTTTAAAACATCAACCTAGAAATTTATCACAAAACGACGATCTACACGTATCCCAAAAAGATGATCAAATCACAACGAATCCTTCTGTATCCGATCAAAACACTGTTCCGGTGACCGAATCTGCTACGAAACAACACAAAGCAGATGAACTTGAACCTGAACCAGAACCAGAAACGGACCCACATCAAATTCCTTCACGAAATACGGAAACTTGCGAAACTAACAACATGCTTACTGCTTCTGAACATGTGCCAAATGTGCAGCAGCCGCAGAACCCTGCTACTGCAGCCCAATCACATGTGTTCACCCACAACGGTCAACCAGTGGTGCAGTATCCCGTGCAAAGTAATGAACAACCAGGGGTGGTTCAGAACCCACAAACTTATAACCAAACGTGGCAATATCAATACCAGAATCAGCAACAATGGCTGCAAATGCAACAGTACATCCAACAACAACAACAACAACAACAACAAAAGCAGCAGCAGCAACAACAGTTTCAACCGCAACAGCAGTATCACCAGTTTTATCAACAGGAACAGTACCAGCAGTATTGGCTACAGGTGTACCAGCAACAGCAACAGCAACAATTGCAAGAATATAATATGCAGATGCAACAATACCAACAGCTACAACAACAAATGCCAAAAGATTTACATCAGAATCACGTGCAAAAGCTTGCTGTGATGTCGAATCTGATGCAAAATATTAGCCATGACCAACAGGTATGTTTCAATTTAGAAGTGAATGTATAAAAAGGTGTCTTCAATATGTGAACGTTTTCCAAAAGGCCTTCCAGCTGTTAAAAGAAAACGCCAAAAGGGCCACCCTACTTTAACTTTGGTGTAAAATGACTATTATGCTCTTAAATTCAATTTTAAGTTCACAATTTCATCAATAAAAGCTACAAAACTTAGGGTCCTTTTTACAAAATCAACTTTCTTTTTACCAAAATCTATTTTAAAAACGTGGAAAAAACCCTATGGCTTTTTGCCGAATCTGCACATATTGTCGTAGGTAGCACGCGAGTGTGTGTGTGTGTATAACCATCAACCAGATTATACACACTAGATCTGCCCCTATACAATTTGGTAGGGCTGCAAACGAAACGAACTTTCAGTGAGCAGTTCATGAACAGTTCGGCGGGAAATTCGTTTGTGTTCGTTTAATAAATGAACGAACACAAACAGAGGCCGCGTTCGTTCATATATGTTCGTGAACGTTCGGTAACATTTCTTTTATGGTCATTCGTTTATGTTCGGTAACTAAAATTAGGTTATGTTCGTTTGTTTTTGAGACATTGTTTTATGTTAATTACGTTTATCAAGATTATGTTAAGTACTCAAGTATTTTTGGATGATTAGGTTTGTATATTTTGGGTGGATCTACTTAATGTCTATGGTAAAAAATGATCACTTTATTCAAATTTTAATATATATTCGTTTCTCTTCATGTTCATGAACGCTTATCTGTATTCATTTGTGCTCATGAACGTTCATTTGTGTTGGGTACCCAAAATTAATGAACAAACACAAACGAACACGAACACGAACACATTCATTTCCTTAATGAGTGAACACGAACAAAATATCTTTTTCGGCAAAAGTGTTCATGAATTGTTTATGAACACATGTATTTCTCTATCAAACGAACACGAACAAGGCCTTGTTTGTGTTCATTCGTTCATTTGCAGCCCAACAATTCGGGATATCACATTCCACCCACCAAAATTTTGTACAACTATATAATGTTTTTAAACTCATTTTCTTTACTTTCTTTCTTGTTCTTGTTATGTAGGGTCAAGGCACGATGGCACCAAATATAACAATGCCATACACACAACTTAACCCTGCTAATGTGGCGCTTCAACCAATGGCAGCACCCACACTAGCACCAACAAACATTGTGTCTAGTAATCAACAGCGACCTTCAGATTCCAAATAGTTTCTCCATCTTTTAAACTAAATATCATCAGAAACGTTAATGATCAATTTAACCTTATTTTAGCTATGACATTGTATGTATATGAGGTAGTTAATTCCTCTCGTCATGAATGATGAACCCCTTGAACACATACATGAATCTGCTAACTGAATCAAATTGACAGGACCATAATCAGGTGCTTATAGTTTCTGTTTTCAAGATAAATCTGCAGTGTTGGATTATTGTAACATTAAGCTGCAATAATTGTTTTCTAATATTTAGATAAACAGATTATGCTTCTAGTATATTAGGTTTCAAAATATTCACATTCGGATTATCAATCCTTGCTGCAGTACCGTTGATCATCTTAAGGTAAATTATCCGTCGCTTCTTTTAGCACTATTTGAGAAATTGAGTTATTGTTTAATATCATATTCAAATTGATTTTTTTTCAGATTTTTTTATTGAAGAACATTAGCTATGCTTAACCTTCATCTCTAATCTTTGTAAGATTCAGCTGAAGATGAAATTTTGTTTTTTCATTTTGGTTACTACAGGAAAGCAGGTTAAGATCCCAAAAACTTTGGGTTAAATATGATTTTTTCCACTTTTGCTCTGAAATTTATTTTTAATACATATGGAAATTAATACTTGGGAGGAGAATATACATACCTAAATATATATGAAAAATATAAATCCTTTGATGGAAGTCAAGTGATTAATGCACTGAAAACTAATTTTATATACTAAAATATCAAAATAATAATAACCATACCCAGTACAATCAAATACTAATGATGTCAAGTTTAATCTATATATCATTTCTAAATTCTAAATTGACTATGTTCATTTTAACATATACTTGTTACAGACTTCATGCATTAACGAGAAAAATCTAACATGCTTTACATCAAAGGGTTCGAAATTTTAATAGTTGTATTTCTTTTATCATATCATCTAGAATTAACTAAAACATTAGATTCAGTAGGTTTATACAGCTTATTATTTGTCTGAAACATTGGGTTTTCGATATAAGTTTCATTTAAATTTAAACACAGTGAAAAGAAGTAACATATGAATTTTGAGTTGTACAGATATAAAGGTGGTAAATATAGATATATAGATTTGGATTGAAATGTTAACTACCATTAAGAATGTGAGACTGTTGTTTACGGGTTGGTAGTTCGAACTTGATACAAGTTGGTGAGATTCGTATTTGATCGTGTTGTGTTATCGTCTCATGTTGAAAGTTTACAACCCTTCAATCTATGATCAAATCTAATGTTAGAGACCGATTCGAGATGGTCAATCTTCCGATAGATACCCGTAGAGTGGGTTAGGCTCTAAGAAAAAAAGATAAAGAACAAGACTAAATTTTGCTAACAATTTTCTTCTCTAAAATTTCTTCTCAATTGCAAGTGCAATATAAATAAGGGAATGCATAAATTAAACTGTTAACATGAAGTGGAACTATAATGCAGAACATGGAACTAGAAATAAGACTACACGAACATTAAATGGAAACGTGGACTTTGACTCTAAATGCATGCAAAATAAAAGTGTGTTTCATTTTTTTAACTAAGTCTTCATGGGTCGGGTTGCACACCCGGGTCGGATCGTATCATCTAAACTTAGGTGATAAAATTAAAACTGAATAATAATTAATGACAAGAGGAGTGATAACTCTATAATCATCTAATAATTATATTATTTTGTTTTAGAATATAAAAATAGGTAACTATTTAAAATATGATCTTGAAAATATGCTATAATCATGAACATTTTTAGAGATTTTAAAGGCATGCAAATATGTACATTAATAATTTGATTTATGTTTATGTAGCAAAAGGATCAGTAATACTAATATAACATGATAATATGTAGTGTAAATATTAAATACAAATGGGTCTTAACATATAAATGAGTCTTAACATAAGAAGTGAAAGAAGATATTTTTTCTTAAGTTTTTTTTCCCATTTAGGCATGTTTAGTTGCAAAATATATATAAAAAAAATGTGTATTTACACTATTAGAGTAATTATGTGTAATTACTCTACTAAAGTAAATATACGATTTTTTTGAGTTATGGGACTAAAATACGTGCTTTACAAGATTGGAAAAAAAATAAAAAAAAAAGTTTACCCATTTGTGCCAAAACCTTACTGATAATATGTAAATATGCCACATTTTCTAATAAATAAAAATATATATATATATATATATATATATATATATATATAGAAGACTTGAGCTGGTGTTTTATTGCTGCCAAATGAGACCCAAGTCAACTTGTGGTGAGGACTAGGAGAGTGCAATCACGCGCTAAACGAAGAAGGTTGATATGCACCGCCGTCATTTTATACGTGTAATAATTCTATCGGTTGTTAAGTTTTATGTGCATTTACATTTGCCAACCCCCTTTACTTTCTTCAATTGTCATATAGGCCCTTAAACTTCAGCTTCACACTTTTTTCCTCTAAAATCATATTATAGTAACATGGGCCCAACTTACCCATGGATTCACCTGGATATCAATCATTAGACATCAAGTTGAATTGCAACTTTAGTCTTCTTAAACTCTAGAGAGTTCAATTTAACAAATTACTAAATAAATCATTAAACAATAACAATCATTTAATATATATGAGCTTGCATTAGAGTACAAATACACGCTATTTTGTGAGATGTGTTTTCATTCGTTTATTGTAGGCTTTATCTACATGAAATAGAGAGAGTCTAACATACGCGAAAATATGTATTGTGGCAAGGTCAGTTTTTTTAATGACTTACTTATTAGTGTTTTGAAAAAACTTCATAAATGTCAAGAAACACTGGCAAATAGTTTCTGTGTATTTCGTATGTAATATAAGGGAAATGAAAATGAACATATAGCAATAAAGAATGTAGGTTAAGCATTTAGAAAATACTGACGTACCAATATCATAAAATAAGGAGACAGATCACGACGACATGAAAAATGTGGATTTTTTTTAAAATACTATGTATTGTCTGTTATCAGTCATTCATTTATAGCGCACAAAACAAACATGACTAAGTAGATAATTAATGGAGTTTTTTTAACTAAATATTGTTATGACTAAGTAGATAATTAATAGAGTTTTTTTTTTTAACTAAATATGGGTAAGTAATCCAATTGGTAAGTGTTTTATATTTCTAGAATAAAACTCTGAAAATTATACTGTTATGCAAAAAATTTTGATAAAATTAAGAATCATATTAGTATTTTTTTTCCCTAAAAAAGAGCTCATACCAAACTACTCAAATAATACCGTACATACATTAAAAAATATCAGACGACTTATTCTATCGTTTATTTATCTTCGTACAAAACCAAATCTCAACAAACATTAACATATTAACTCACCTCCTCCCTTTACACACATAACATGAAATAAGTGAACTCCAAATGTCCTGAGAATTTGGTTCAGTGGTTAATTGGTCTGCCCTCCCTAGTTGGGAGACGCAAGTTCGATTCCTGCTTGGGCCATTTTCGATGGACATCCGGGCAAACTGACAAATCAGACCTTTAATCCCGGGTTCCAACCTAACAGGGGACAAGAGTTTACAGATTCCATCCAGTCCCCATGCATTATGAGGCACAATCTCATGACGATTGAGAAGTCGACTTTGGACATAGCCCCCAAACAAGGTGGGTTTATACGTGAGATTCTAAATCAATCCTTGGGAGGAAACTTGGAACATAAGTGTGGCGTGAGACCATAATGTTAAATAACTTTTTCAACCAACTAAAATTTACTTTAGGGACTAAACTTGAAACCTCCATAAAGTATAAGGACGTAATAAAGGTAGAGAAAAATACAGAGAGACGGCATAAAAGCGCGTCAACCAGAGAGAGAGAGAGAGAGTTGTTGGGGTTGGGGTTTGATGTGTATATACATATACTGATATACATACAGATAGATACAGGTAATCAATCAAAAACATATAATCTTTACTGTAGATAAATCATCTGTTTCTGATTACCTTCATCAGAAATCACTTCTGATCATTCGAATATTGTATCATATCTTTATAATATATAAATCTATACATATATATGTATGTTTATGTTATTCAACTCCATGCCTGCTGCTTCCACTCATTAAATCCACTTCATCTTAATTAAATTCAGGTTTGTTTATCCTATTTCTTGAGTTTTATCGATTGCTTCTGTTGAAATATTATTTAGTTTCTCATGTCTCTGTCTGTTGACTTTGACTATCAACTCAATTTTGTTGAAATTGGAGTTGGTCTTTTTTGTTAGAATTGTGTTGTGTGGTTATTTTATTTGAATTTAATCTTTTTTTCGTAATTTAAGCTTGTTTGTTTCGTAAATTTTTCTCTCAAATTAATTAATTAATTATTACTTTTCTTCCTGTAGAAGTTTAGTTGAATTATGTGATCAATTTTGTGGATTTATATATGATTAATTTTGTGGAATTTATATATGATTCATTTGTGGAATTTATATGTGCAAGATCACACACACTGATTTGTGATTGAGTTTGTGAAAGTGATGGATTGAGATAGAAATACATGTGAAGTTTATTTGATTTAGAAACTGTGTTGTTTTTTTTTTAAATCTTGTGTTGTTTCTTTGAGGACTGAATTCTAAACTTTAAATGTTTATTTGTTCGTGTTTGAATTGTTTTTTTTTTTTTTTGGTTCGGTTAATTGCAGATATTTGGAGGGATCTTATTTTCCTGCTGATGTTATTACGTCGGTATTGTAATACACTAAAAAAATACAGAACAAATGCCATCACTAAAGATGAAAATGAAGTCAACCATGGGCTGTTTGCGAGAAAAGAACGGCCTCCATGTTTGTCAAAGATCGAGCAAGATATTCAAGAACTCGTCGTTACAAGCTAAAAGTTTCCAAGAAGAATATCAACTCGAGTCGTTTACATCTAACAAAAAGGATGGTAATAGCAGAGCATAGCATTTCTTGTGTAAGTTTATGCATATTTGACTAACTTTTGATTTTTTTTTTTTTTTTGCAGATTGTGTTTGTAGTGAAGCCACTGCGCAGGATCTTAGGAGCGATGAAACTAGCTGTTGTGAGTTTTTTGATGAAGAAAGTATACAGGTTTGGAAATTACTTTTAATCATCATCATCATCATCATCATACTCAGTAAATCCCACCAATAGCAGAGCAAAGGTAGGGTCTGAGTAGGGTAAGATGTAGACAGCCTTACCTCTACCCCGTAGGAATAGAGAGGCTGCTTCCAGTGAGACCCCCGGCTCGATAGTAGTTTTGCATCAAGCCTTCGACATAAGGCACATAACACTCAGCAATCGGGACAAAGACCGATTAGTGCATGTACCCTTTTGTCTTTCAGCTATCAACGCCACCACATGATGCATGATTAACCGTCCTCAGCTTTTAACATTATTTTCACGAAATTAGTAAAATAACGTTAAAATTAGTGCACTTTCACTTTTGCCCCCCGATGGCCCACACATATATACATTATATGCGCATACCGCAAGCGGGGCGTATTAGAAATTACTTTTAAAACGGGTTAATATCTATGATAACGAGCCTTGTAACTCCATATATTTACATATACAAGTTTTAACTGACTGCAGGATCATACAAAAGCCAACTGCTCTTCAACGGTAGAAACTATCTTTTCACCCATACCACAATCAACAGACAATAACAGTGAAGCAACTCCTTCATGTGATGGAGGTAAAACAATAAACTGATTATAGAAATTTTGTGACTTGAAGTTGTATTATATAGTTTTTACTGTTTGGACAGTTGATTATAATTATCTGGTTATTAAATAGTTACAGCAAAACTGGTTATCAAAAACTTACCAACATTACTTATTTATTCATGTTTACTGGATTTATGTACGTTTTTTTTACAAATATCTTATTGAAAATCATTTTTAGAAAAGGATTAAAATTAATGTTTTTTAGTCCGTTATATCTAGAAGTGCCTTAAAATATGGGAAAATTACAAAAATGTCAGTTGACCAACCATGTTTTCGAATTTGTCACGTTCCTGCGTCCGTGGACGGACCTCTGAGCATGGGATGAGTCGGCGTATCATGTTGAAGAGTCCATGTATCACGCTCCTTCAGAAGAGTCCACCGACGCTTCGGAAGAGTCACTGATGCTTCAGAAGAGTCCACTGACGCTTCGGATGGACATGGACTCTTCAACATGATATGCCGACTCATCCCATGCTCAGAGGTCCGTCCATGGACGCAGGAACGTGACAAATTTGAAAACACGGTTGGTCAACTGACATTTTTGTAAATTTCCCTTAAAATATTAGCATTGGTCAGACACTAACAATTGAATATCTAATTATTGTAGTTGATTACTTGATTGTGCTCTTTTAAAATCACATAAATCATTTTTAAATCACAAATGTAAAACACTAACTTTGTTTTTTATTGTCTCTATTTAGGGAGTGAAAAGGATCTTGTAGCGCCATCGCTAGAAGATAAAGATAGTGACAGTATAAACAAAAACTCATGCGAATATCAAAGTTGTAACGTGTCAGATTTCTTCATTTCCGACATGATTGTTTCTAGCTCACCCGTTGACGAACCTACATGCTTACCGGATTATGGATGTGATGAATCAAGCATATTTTTAGACGATGAATACATGGTACTAACTTTTCTTGCGGATAGCAATGATTGTGATGACAGAATAAAAAACAGTTCGGAACCTATAATGGCTTCAGAAGAATCAAACTTGTATCTAGCAATTCATCAGCTGACATCATGCAATCAAGAACCCGATGTTAATAATTATCCAGATTGGGATCCGGCAGAATGTTTGGATCCACAAATGTTTATCAAACTGCCCGATCTTTCCGAAGTGGAAACAAATTTATCGCCCTGGAAAAGAAAAAGTGTCACGCTTGTACTTGATTTAGATGGTATGCACCTTTTTTTTTGTTATTTTTAAGTTTTAAGTTATGCTTATCAAATAATAAAACCTCCTAAATCATTTTGTTGACTATCGTTTTGTTGACTTTGACATATACAGAAACACTTGTCCACTCGTCATTGGAACACTGTGATGATGCGGACTTCAGTTTTACGGTATTTGTTGATTTCAAAGAGCATACGGTCTATGTGAAGCGGAGGCCTTACCTTAAAGAATTCTTGGAAAGGGTTTCGGAAATGTTTCAAGTTGTGGTGTTTACGGCGAGTCAAAGTATTTACGCAAATCAACTACTGGATATATTGGATCCAGATGGAAAAATCATCTCTCGTCGCGCTTATCGAGAATCTTGTATTTTTGCTGATGGAAGTTATACCAAAGATCTAACTGTTTTAGGTGTTGATCTTGCTAAAGTTGCCATAATTGATAATTGCCCACAGGTAGCTTTTTGGTTACAATTTTTTTTTTCTTTTATGTATCATATGTTGTTAGGTGTAGATCTTGCTTGGTCAACATAACACTCTTTTGTCCAAATTTTTTTTATTTTTTTAAGAGTAAAATGCCATTTTCGTTCCTGCGGTTTGGCCAGTTTTGCGACTTCCGTCCAAAGGTTTGTTTTTCCGCATCAGGATCCAAACGGTTTGAAATTTTGCCATTTTCATCCGGGATGGTCGTTAACTTCATCCATTTTTCTCTGTTAAGTAAGGGGTATTTCCGTCTTTTTTGTTAGCTTTAAGGGCAATTCAGTCTTTTTCAGGGGTATTCGGTCTTTTTACATAAAGTGAAAAAGACCGAATCGCTCTTTAAGTTAACAAAAAAGACAGAAATACCCCTGATTTTACAGAGAAAAATGGATGGAGTTAACGAGCCGAATGAAAATGGCAAGATTTCAAACCTTTTGGATCCAGATGCGAAAAAACAAATCTTTGGACCAAAATCACAAAACTGGCCAAACCTCACGAAAATGGCATTTTACTCTTTTTTTTTAAACATGTCAAATTTGATTACAAAAATTATCTGATTCCAACGATAATCTATTTTGTTAATAAAATGATTTAGGAGGTTTTATCATCTAAAAAATACACTTTGGGTGAATTTCGACGCGTTTCTGTTTATGTTGTTTTTGTTTTTGGATATCTTTTGAGCCTCATCAACCTTTGGTGGTTTCAGGTTTTCCGATTGCAAGTAAATAATGGAATTCCAATAAAGAGTTGGTTCAATGATCCATCAGATTGTGCATTAATTACCTTACTACCCTTCCTTGAGACACTAGCAGATGCAGAAGATGTCCGTCCACTAATCGCCAAAAGATTCGGTAACAAGGAATAAACGCCCTTGTTTTTCATTATTTTACTCCAAATCTTAGATGCTTATCACCCCCTCCGTGCGCTCCTAATATAATTATCTATACAAATAAGACGTTTTCTTTTCTCATTCATTTATCTTACTTTGTTTTTTTTTTTTTTTTTTTTTTTTTTTTTTTTTTTTATTGTGACAGATTGTAGTTGCAGAAATTTCTAATTTCCAGTGTACAGTTATAGAATCTTAGAAACTGCAATCAAGTGTGATTTGATTTTTACCTGATGAATATCTTTCTTTATTGGCAATTTTTTTATATTACTATTATTACTTTCCTGTCATCACTAAAATTGTTTTAAGACCTTTGATAGGCTGTGTCAAGTCATGGAAATAGATTTATTTAGCAAAATGAGATACTTTTTTTTATGATTTTTTAGATGCATATGTGCAGGTGAAATGATGATCTTTAATGGGTTGATAGCCGAATGCATTATAATAGGTATTATTCTTTTATAATTGTAAATTATCGTATACCATTATATGCAAATTCCTCTGCCTGTAACATAACTTATGTTTTTGACACAAGCAGCAGGTAGATTTTTGTTTACTTTTCATGGATGTTGACTTTTAATATGTAGACCGGTGTTGACTTGATATAGTTTAAAAGTCCCTAATCCATTAGGTTAATTTCCAACAGTTTGAACGCTCCTAGTTTTTATAGGTAAATTTGCGTCCACTTCAAGTCTAAAACTTTCTGTTAAAAGCTAGATATGTGTTGACATTTTATTTTATGTTGACTTTTAACAGGTAGATTTGTGTTGACTTCTTATAGATTTCAAAGTCCCTAAACCTTTCTGAAAGTTGTATTTTATCTTTAGATATTAAATCATCTTCACATAGAAGATGCATGCTTGACTCTCTTATATTCTTTTTTAAGTTGTGAAAAATGTGTTAGAACATCTTATTATAATCTGATGTTGATGTACAATATTTAGGTACAAACTTTACCGAGACAGATATTTGTACTAGTTCGTCCTGTAGAATTTTCTTATGGCTTACTTTGAAAAGAAACATTCAAAACTTTAATGTATGTGTGTACACGCCCGCGTAACAATCTTTAGTTAAAAATCATAAATGCAGTTGTACATAAAACTTAAATGGTGGTTTCTTGTTAAATGAGTTTTAAATAAATGAAAAGAATTTAAAGATTTTTGTTTCTCTCCCTTTCCTCTATCCTGGAACATTTCTGGCAACCATTTTTTTCGACGATAGGCGGATTTTTTGTTTCTCTCCCTTTCCTCTCTCTCACTTGGAAAAAACACATTACACGTGTTGCCAACGCCTAAATAATATAAGGACCTGACGAGAGAATTGTACGCATAACACCTTAATGTTTGAAATACTTCTCAAAGAAGTGGTCAATTATGGTGTGTTCTAAAATGCCAATTTTCAGTCCAGTGATTTGGAAAAAAAGTTTGGAAGACTCAAAGAACGGTAAAAAGTGAGGAAGTCATGTGTTGTACGGCTAGTTATTGTGGGTTTACGAGCTAGCCGTTAACGTTGGCTGGTGGCGACTGGCACACCGCCCTGGCCCGTTAACGGTGCTCGTTAATGGCGAAATAGTTAACAGGTTTACGATGCTAATGGATAGGGAGAGAGACCTTGGGTTGGGTTTGGTCAAACTAGCCGTTGGGTGGGTGGGTGGGTGAGTGAGTGAGTGGGAACTTGGGTTGGGATTTTAAATAAAAAATAATAATAATAATTACAGTGTAGTTAACCCACAACACCTAGTTAATGGACAGTTTAGTTATTGGCACTCTGTTGACTTAGCGCTGATGTGACAACACTTTTTGTTAGTTAATGGAAAACTTAGTTAACCCACAACACAGAGTGAGTCTAAGGGGAGTGGGGGTGGTCACTAGTGATAGAATTTCATCACTCACAAGCACCCAATCAAGTTCCGCCATGTCATCAACCATTTTTCCATCACTCACAACCTTTTTTAGTGGCATTGGTCATCACTCACAACACCCACAATAAACCCTCACACCCCCTCACATGTTCCATCACTAAATCCATAACGCGTTGAAAATATCACTGACTCTTGCCATCACGCGTTGAAACATCAGTGGCGGTGATCTTCACAATTGTTCCACGCGTTAATTTTGGCCATCACGGAAAAATAACGCTCCGCCCCACTCCCCTAAGGGATGCACAGTCCGACCATGCAAAACCTGGAACAATTTTCAAGTTGTTTTATCACACTATTTAAGCAAGCCTTCTTCAGTCATTTTGGACTCTCTCTTGCATAGTATAAATCTAAAATTCTAAGTCATATCTTGGTGACCTTTTAGCTCGAAAATGTCTAATGATCATGGATTGGCAACTACTAGTGTGTGGGCTTACTATGACGTCTACATTTAAACACTTTTATAGTTGTGAATGGTGCTTTATTACCAAAATTAGGAAGAAATACTAAAGGTGATCACCATCTACGCTAGTGAAAAGAGTAGAGGTGATCACTAACTTGATTTGTTAGACGTTAAAGATGTGATGAATGCCTTATTAGAGAGACGATTGTGGTGATTCCTTCCACATTGTTACAAGGAAAAAATTATGGTTATCTCTACCCCTTTAAAATGACGCTTAAAGAAGATGTAATATGGATTAGATTGGTGAATGCCAAGGAGTAGATGTAATATGGATTAGATTGGTGAATCCCAAGGAGTAGTAGATGTAATATGAGTTAGATACAAAAGAGGCTATAAAACTTAAATATAATCTATGCACCCTCTCTATAGGTTCTTACATTATAGTTTATTGTATTGTATTTATTTAACATATTAATGGAAGCCTTGATGTTTTGTTTTAATTTTTTTTATTACAATGTGTTTTCAAAACGATATCACTACATGATGAAAAGTTATATCTAGTTATTTATGTAAATATTTAAAAGTAATAACTTTAAAAAGATAATACACATATCACAATTAATAAAATGAAATGAAATTAAATAATATATATTGATGTAATTAACTAACTATATTGATTACTCCAATCTTTTGATAAATAATATACATCCACTAATAAGAATTATAATTAACTAAATTTAACTTCTAATTAGTCAAAATCATATATGGGTCAAAACTGATTACTCCAACCTTTTGATTCTTCAATTTTATACACATCAATGTTTTTTTCTAAACACTTTAAATAGTGCTACTAAGCATGTTTAAACATGTGCTTTACACACCATTTTATGAAATTTATATAATGTTATTCTTAACCTTTTTCCTCGTATATAATTTTATCATTCGAACCATTTTTTTAAGCTATCACAACATTAGAAATGGCAATGTTTTTTAAGCTAGCAAAACATGAATTTCACCATAACATTATAGTACACATTCACAACAAACTAAACCATTTCACGAAAAGCAACATATTTATACCAAAGAGTTTGTAGCCTAACACTATCAAGGTGTATAATACACATGCTCCTGCTAAGTGGTTGAGGTTTCAATCTCGTAACAAATACTGACGTGGAGTAAATTTAGAGGATATTTGATGAGGAGTTAATCCAAAAATTGACAGGACAAAAAGGGTCCAAACTTTTAATAAAATGTGATTGAAATTACGGGACCCATGATCAATTGACGAGAAGGTTTTGATAAGCTTGATCATGTGGCATATGCCTCTAGCGGTTTGACCCATATATCAGACTGGAATTCTTGATCGAAGCCTCGATTTCGTGAATTAAAAATTTCCCCGAGTTATGCAATCGTCTGCACTTTTCCTTTTTAACTTAACACGTGTGAATCTTTGATTGGAGCAATCTACTCGTCTATCTGAGCAATTAATTTCATATTAATTAGAATTAATTTCATATTAATTAGAAGACACCTATTGTAATCATCAACTTTTATTTGAGAATTTACTACCATTGTTTACGTTTTGCGTCATTCTCTGAATCTAACTTAAAATAAAGATTAACTATTTTCCTCCGTTAAAAGAAAGAGGAATAAACTACAATTTTACCCCCTGAGATTTGGGGGCAAAATCACGTTTACCCTCTATTTTCAAAATCTTGTTGCCTTGCCTCCCGTATACTCGTATATATTTAAAAGTAATAACTTTAAAAAGATAATACACAATTAATAAAATTAAATGAAAATTAAATAATATATATTGATGTAATTAACCAACTATATTGATTACTCCAATCTTTTGATAAATAATATACATTCAAGTACAATTTAGACTAAGACCATGTGTACTGGTTGCCCAGTTTTTTTCCTCAAACACGTCCAATCATGCCCCACCCCCACCCCCCACGGGTGTTTTCTAGCGTTTTTTTTTTCAAAAAAAGCCCCCCGACGTTTTTTAAACCACGCCAAACATCCAATTGTTTGGCCAATCACATGCATTCTTTCCTATGCTTGCCCAATACCATTTTTTGGATTTTTTTTATTTAATTGTTTAACACCCCTTTTTAATATAATGCTCACATCCCCACTACACCCATTTTAGAAAAAACGCTCAATAATGTCCCTTGCTGACTGTACTGCCACATGGCGGAAAACGCCCAAGGATAAGGGATTTATTCACCCAAACCACTACACATGGTCTAATTAGAATTATAATTAACTAAATTTAACTTCTAATTAGTCAAAATCATATATGGGTCAAAATTGATTACTCCAACCTTTTGATTCTTCAATTTTATATACATCAATTTTTTTTCTAAACACTTCAAATAGTGTTATTAAGCATGTTTAAACATGTGCTTTACACACCATTTTATGAAATTTATAAATAATGTTATTCTTAACTTTTTTTCTCTATATAATTTTATCATTCGAACCATTTATTAAGCTATCACAACATTAGAAATGGCAATGTATTTTAAGCCATCAAAACATGAATTTCACAGGGTGAGCAAAAGGAAAAACCCGACCCTATCCGACCATTACCTGACCCGACCTGAGAACTGATCAAACAAAAATAAAGAACCGATTCACTACCCTAAATATAGGGTCGGTTCTGGTCCATAGGTCAAAGTCGGGTTTCACCATGAAAAGAACCGAGAACCGACCCGACCCGACCCTATTTTATATGAAAAATTGGAACCGATCTAAATACCTAGGTACTTGGGTTCGGGTCGGGTTGGGTATATTTTCGGTTTGGTTCTCGGTTATTTTCGGTCCGAACCTAAACTTGTTCACCCCTACCATAACATTATACTACACATTCACAACAAACTAAACCATTTCACTAAAAGCAACATATTTATACCAAAGAACTTGTAGCCTAACACTATCAAGGTATATAATACACATGCTCCTGCTAAGTGGTTGAGGTTTCAATCTCACAACAAATACTGACGTGGAGTAAATTTAGAGGATATTTGATAAGGAGTTAATCCAAAAATTGACAGGACAAAAAGGGTCCAAACTTTTAACAACATGTGATTGAAGTTACGGAACCCATGATCATTTGACGAGAAGGTTTTGACAAGCTTGATCATGTGGCATATGCCTCTGGCGGTTTGACCCATACATCAGACCTGCAATTCTTGATTGAAGCCTCGATTCCGTGAATTTAAAATTTGCCCCAAGTTATGCAATCTTCTCCACTTTTCCTTTTTAACTTAAAACGTGTGAATCTTTGATTGGAGCAATCTACGCGTCTATCTAAGCACTTAATTTCATATTAACTAGAAAACACCTATTGTAATCATCAACTTTTATTTGAGAATTTACTACCATTGTTTACGTTTTACGTCATTCTCTGAATCTAACTTAAAATAAAGATTAATTATTTTCCTCCGTTAAAAGAAAGAAGAGTAAACTACAATTTTACCCCCTGAGATTTGCGGGCAAAATCACGTTTACCCTCTATTTTCAAAATCTTGTTGCCTTGCCTCCCGTATACTCGTATAGTCCCAATTGCATCAATCTTGGATCTTGGACCTAAATTTTGTTAAAATCAACCGTTAACAAATAACGGTCAAATGGTATAATAAAAAGACGAAATAACCATTTTATCCTTTGATCGTACTGGGTAACGGTTGATTTTAACAGAATTTAGGTCCAGGAGGGTTCAGGGTCCATATTGATGCAATTGGGATTAGACAGGAAGTAAGACAAGAAGATTTTGAAAAATAGCCTTTATTTGAGAAACGGAAGTGGAGGGTGGCTAGAATTGAAAGCAGCGAGTCTCGTCTGGTCGTCGACTTCATAATCGCCACGTAGTCTTCACAGTCGCAACCACGTTTGATGGCGTCAGTGCGTCACCTTCTTCTGTCGCTGCTCCGTCACCACATGGTGCGGCGTTCGGCGACAAATTCGTCTTTCAAACACCCATGGGGTCATGTTTCTCACTATCATTATCATTATTGCATACAACTCAACATCAGATCCACACCTGTAAACTTTTTTTTAAATATGTACAAAGAGAAGGTAACAAACAATCCCACAACTTCTGAAGAAAAGACTCGTCAGCAGCAGCAGTGCACACCAGCTGTTTGATAATATGACTCAACGACTTATTTTAAGTATATAGTGCCTCCAAATTACCCATTTCATTTTCCAATGTATGGTCTAAATATGTTTATATATGCCATAAATTGAGGAAAAAGTTTCAATCTTTAATCTCTTTTGTTAACAAGTTGCACTTTTTTTGTTGAAATTAAGCCCGGTTGCTTATGCTAATGGAAACAAGATAGAGATAGTGGCAAAACATCTATAAAAGTAGATGTGGAAGTAACATGAACCCAACCATGGCTCGATATGGTGCTGATGCTAGGCTTTCAGCAGAGTTTGAACAGTCTGTTGAATCTGGTAAATCTTTTAACTACTCAAATTCGATTACGCATGAGCCAGAAGCTGTAGCTGACCACCAAATGGCTGCTTATTTATCCAAAATTCAAAGAGGTGGTTTTGTTCAACCTTTTGGTTGTATGATTGCAGTTGAAGAGCCCACTTTTAGCATCGTAAGTTTTAGCGAAAACTGTTTTAGTATGTTGAGTTTGAATCTAGACAATCCTGAGAAGAAAACTCTCCTTGGAGTTGATGCTAGAACACTTTTCACCTCTACTTCCAGGGATTCATTAGAAAGGGCAGTAGCTTCTGGAGAAATCAAGTTGTTCAACCCTATTTTGGTTCACTGTGTAACTACACGTAAACCGTTTTATGCAATTCTCCATAGGATTGATGTGGCCGTTGTGATTGATTTAGAGCCGGCTAACGATAGTGACCCCGCAGTATTCTTTGCTGGTGCGGTTCAGTCACAAAAACTTGTTGTTAGAGCGATTTCTAAGCTGAATTCCCTCCCTGGTGGAGATATCGGTGCTATGTGTGATACCCTTGTTGAAGAAGTACAAAAGCTTACAGGTTATGATCGGGTTATGGTTTATAAATTCCATGACGATGAACATGGTGAAGTTATTTCAGAAGTTAAAAGAACTGATTTAGAATCGTATTTAGGGATGCATTATCCCGCAGCAGATATCCCACAAGCTGCTCGATTCCTGTTTAAACAAAATCGCGTGAGAATAATCGTTGATTCTCAAGCAAAATCAGTCCCCGTTATTCGAAATCAAGAACTAAAGCAACCAATTTGTTTGGTCAAATCTACCCTTCGGGCCCCACATGGCTGCCATGCAGTTTACATGGATAACATGAATTCTGTTGCATCTTTAGTGATGGCAATTCTCGTACACGACAACGAATCCACGAAATTATGGGGTTTGGTGGCATGCCATCATGCAACACAGCGTTATATCCCGTTCCCACTTCGTTACGCTTGTGAATTTTTAATGCAATCAATGGGTTTGCAGCTCTACATGGAGCTTCAGTTAGCCGAACAAATAGCAGAGAAAAAGATCCTCCGTATGCAGACCACCTTATGTGACATGCTACTGCGAGAGGACCCTTTTCGGTTAATAACTCATTCTCCAAGTATCATGGATTTAGTCAAATGCGATGGAGCAGCTTTATACTATGATAACGAAGTTTGGTTAACGGGTGTAACTCCGAATGAATCACAAGTTACAGATATCGTTAAATGGTTGTGTAGTGAACATAAGGATTCTACAGGGTTCATTACAGAAAGTTTGTTACATGCGGGTTATCCTGGTGCATCTTTGTTTGGTGATACAGTTTGTGGTATGGCTGCTGCAAGAATTACTTTAAACGATTTCGTGTTTTGGTTCAGATCACAAACTGAGAGACAGATTAAGTGGGCAGGTGCTAAACATCATCCTGAAGATAAAGATTTGAATATAATGCATCCAAGATCTTCGTTTAAGGCGTTTCTTGAAATTGTAAAATTTAGAAGTTTACCTTGGGAAGATTCTGAGATCAATGTGATTCATTCTTTGCAGTTGATAATGAGAACATCAGCTCAAAATGTTGCGGATAACAGTGGTGGTGGTCAAAGAGTGATGAATTATAGTCAACGAAGTGAGAGCGATGCTCAACGGGTGGCTGAAATTAGTTCGGCTGCATGTGAATTGGCGAGATTGGTTGAAACAGCATCTGTTCCTATTTTTGGTGTTGATGTGTGTGGTTTGATAAACGGGTGGAATGGGAAAATCGCAGAGTTGACTGGAGTCAAAGCTAGTGAAGCTATCGGAAAGTCTTTGATTGATGAATTCGTTCATGAAACATCACATGGAGTTGTTGAAGATCTTCTCTGTAGAGCTTTGCAAGGTAAATAAGCTATTTTATGATAATATAAATTGATTTTATTATAGGATTTCATGTAAAATAGTAGTTATTAGTTAGAAAGTATTAAAGGTGATTTTATTTAATATTAGGTAAAGAAGAAAAAAACATCGAACTGAAACTACGAAAAGTTGGCATGCAACAGCAAAACAAACCTATTTTATACATTATGGCGAATACATGCACAAGCAGAGACTACATGAACAATATTGTCGGTGTATCCTTTGTGGGTCAAGATGTCACAGACAAGAAAACTATCATGGACCGATTTATACGCATGGAAGGCGATTATAACTCGATTATTCGAACCTTAAATCCGTTAATTCCTCCTTTATTTGCTTCAAATGAAAACGCTTGTTGTTCTGAATGGAATGCAGCCATGGAAGAACTTACGGGTCGTATGAAACATGAAGTTTTCGGAAAAGTTCTTCCTGGTGAAGTTTTTGGAGGTTTATGTTCACTTAAAGATGAAGATACACTGACCAAATTCATGATCACGTTATATACAGCAATCAACGGTCACGATTCATCAGATTTACCGTTTGGGTTGTTTGGAAAAGATGGAAATCTTGTAGAGGGTCATTTGACAACAAACACGAGAGTTGGTGAGGACGGAAAAGTGGTTGGGTGTTTTTGTTTTTTGAGTGTGCGAATGCCTTTAGAAGACGGTAAAAATGAGCAAGAATCTGTGTTCAAACGTGATGATTTAGCGTATATTAAGCGAGAAATTAAGAACCCTTTAAACGGGCTTCTTTTTACTCGCGAGCTTCTGCAAAAGTCAGCTATTTCAGATAATCAGAAGCAGTATCTTGAGACAAGTGTTGCCTGTGAAAGACAAATTGCATCGATTGTTGAGAATCTGGATATAAAAAGTATCGAAGAAGGGTAAGTGTTAATTCTAGAGATGCAAAATGAACGGATTGGGTAACGGGTCAAACGGGGTAACTTTAGAGTATATGTAGGCTTGGGTTGACCAGAGAACAGTTTTTGTCCATAATTTAATGCATAATTAGGGGTGTGAACGGTCTTGTAGGCAGCAGCATTCGTGCTTGCCTTTGCCGTGATTGTCCGTTGTTCCCTTGGTGCGCTGTCATTGACGGTATTTCTGACACGACCCAAAAACACAACATGAACCTAACACGAAATTCGTGGGTTTGGGTTTAAGTCTAAACGGGCTCGGGTCAGTTTCAAGTTAAACCCGCAAACCCGTTTAGCTAAACAGATCGGGTTCGGTAACCCAGTCAGGTTGGCGTGTTGACCCGTTTAACCCATTTTTACTATATTATATTTTTTTTCACAATATGTTTTATGTCATGATTTTGGGTTCGTTTAACATTTTCGGGTTGACACAGTCAGTTTGGTGGGTTGACACGATTTTCGGGTTCGGGGGATTCAGGTCATGTTCACGTTCGTCTAAAATTTTCATTTTCGGGTCGGGTAGCACCCCTTAAAATATGATTACAAAAATGATATTATGTTCTAATACTTTATCATCTACTGAAAGAATGCACAATAGTTTCACAGAAGCAAATTTGCGCGTTAGCCTCAGAAGTCAAGCTTTTATCTGCTATTCATTGTAGTGCTTGTTTGTAAAGTGTTTTTGGGTTTTGCAGCAATGTGGAACTGAACTCGGACCAATTTTTCATGGAGAATCTTTTAGATGCTATTGTGAGCCAAGTAATGATCGTTCTGGACGAAAAGAATATTCCATTGGTTCATGAAATACCTAATCAAGTCAAAATGCTTGATCTTATCGGCGATCAAATAAGGCTTCAGATAATCTTATCGGATTTCTTGATCAGTGCTGCAAACCATGCACCGTCACCCGATGGTTGGGTGGAAATCAAAGTGTCCCCCGGGCTCAGGATGAAACAAGATGGACATGAATACATTCATCTACAGTTCAGGTACATATTTTTACTGCGGGTGATTTTAAACCCGTTTAAGCAGTTTGAACAAAGCAATTGTGCAGGTCATATGCTTCAAAATGCATTTCGAGTGATTTTAACTTCGTTTGATCTATTTGATTAGTTTCCTTAGTTAAAACATTACCCGAATAGACCGATTCAGAGATGAATGTGTCGAAATTACCACCTTTATTTCAAGAAAAACTTTGTTTATGCCGGTACTAACCCAAGGATATGAAACTATTAGACTTATGGTGCTTCTTTATGTACATCTTAGTTCAAAATAAAGGCAAAATAGCCTTCTATTCATAAATTAGATGTATGGTTTTGACTTTTGTGGTCACACGAGTGAAGGGATGGCAATGGGCCGGGTTCGGGCTGGGTATTGGTAATTTCATACCCATACCCAGTTGTAGAATCGTGTCCCATACACGGCCCAATACATGTCGGGTATTTGTCGGCTAATTACCCGTCGAGTATCAGGTATACCCGTTAATTTGTTAAAAAATACCTATTGGATTTCCAAACACATTTTTTTACCATTATATATATTGTATAATTTTTATCTATATAACAACTATTATAAATTAAATATACATTACATACATATAAGTTTTATCATTAATAAATAATAACATTATAACTTTTATATAGTTTTATTTATATACTTCACGACACCACAAAATATAAATAATATTATCAAATACATATCCAAAAAGAAATATTTTTTAAACACAATGAACTTACTAAAACAAAATATGAAGGATATTATCCAATACATATTCCAAAAGAATTATTTTTTAAACACAATGAACCTACTAAAATAAGTCACTAATAGATAGGTTAAGGGAAAATAAAAATATAAACAAAACAATTTTGGGTATATGATCCGGTATATAGTTCGGGTAAACGGGTATGTGGTTTCGGGTAATCGGGCCGGGTATCATCTAATCTCATACCCGTCAGGCTTCGGGTATAACCGTCCCATATGTTTGGGGTATACCCGTTGGGTTCAGGGTTTTTTTGCCATCCCTAGACGAGTCGGTCTTTTCAGTAATAAACAATTAACATCAAAACATAACAGATCAATTGGTAAAAAAAGTAGCTAAACAAAGCAATTAAAGAGTTGCCATATACATATATATTTAACGCATAAAATCTTCTATACAAAATTACTTTTTCAAGAAAAGTGTTTCAAGTCAACCGCACACAATCTAACCCATTTCAATCCATACCAAAAGGTTATCCATTTCAACCCATTATCAAACCCAGATGACCCACCCATTTAGCAGTCCTAACCAACTTTTTGTTGTTGCAGAATGACTCATCCGGGCACAGGGTTACCTGCAGATATTATCAGAGACATGTATGAAGAAGGAAAAAACCAGGGTACCCAAGAGGGACTTGCTCTCAATCTTTCTAGAAAACTTCTTAATGTTATGAAAGGTCATGTGCATTATGTTAGAGATGACAACAAGTGTTGTTTTCTCATTGACATAGAGCTTAAAATCAGAAAATAAAGGTTTGAAAACAACAATGTTAATGAGTTCAATTGCCTTATGTGAAATTTTGGGTGTTTGAATGTGAATATATAAAGGCTTTTTAGTTTTCATTCCAGTTTGTGGATCAGTTTAGTGAATCTTGACATGTAAATGAGCTCAAATTGTTCAAATTTAATAGTGATGTTGATATAGTTGAGACGTACCAACCCAGGGGATTGGTGTGTTTTTGCTAATATGTTCACAAAAATGACCAATATGGGATTTGTGTGGTTTTGCTAATATGTATCCACATATTTCAATTTACGTCCCGCTTGCGGTATGCGCATATACTGTATATATGTGTGGACGTTCGGGGGCAAAAGTGAAAGTGCACTAATTTTAACGTTATTTTACTAATTTCGTAAAAATAACGTTAAAAGAGGGGGATGGTTAATCATGCATCATGTGATAGCGTTGATAGCCGATAGACAAGGGAGTACATGCACTAACTGGCTTTTGTCTTAATTGCCGAGTGTTATGTGCCTTATGTCCAAGGCTCGATACAAAACTACCATCGAGCCGGGGGTCTCACTAGAAGCAGCCTCTCTATTCTTATGGAGTAGAGGTAAGGCTGTCTACATCTTACCCTCCTCAAACCCTTTGTTATTGGTGAGATTTACTGAATATGATGATGATGATACCAAGCCATTTTTATAACAATTTATTACACCTAAATACCACATAACCTTCATATGCAAAGATTTGAACCCACACCGTTTATTGTTCAAATTTTAGTGATATTGATATTATCCATATGTATCAACACCTTACGGTAACCTTACACCGTCTTCTCTCATCCACATTGATATGATCAACGTGTATTGTAGACAAAACATCACAATCATTTGCAAAGATTTGAACCCACGCCGTTTATTGTTCAAATTTAATAGTAATATCAATATTAATACTATCCATATGTATCAACACTCAGCGTCGTAGAAAAGTGAATGATATGTGATTGGTGTTTTTGAATGCACCCACACTTTTCAAATTTTTAATGCTACCACACATTTTTAACATTATTTTACACCTAAATACCACACAACCTTGCACTTTTAAGAATTTAAACCCACACCTAATACCACATAACCTTGCACTTCAAGGATTTAAACCCACACAGTTTTTTGTGATAGACAAGCACCATGCTTTTACAGTACCAGATATCACACAAAAGAAGTGATTTTAGCAATCACCATTAGAATCAAATATTGACCAAAAAGGTCAAAATTCAACACTTTGACTTGCTTCATGAAATAGCATCACAAGAACCACACTCACAAGGGAATCACAATTAGCCAACAGATAACACAGTTGGTATTATCACACATATTTTAATACATTAGGTACAAGTCATTACATGATAATGACCACCTATAACTTTCTACAACAAACAGATGCTCCTCTAAAACATGAAAAACCTGCTCATCACAACTAAAACTACTTTACACAAACAAAAAACAAAAAAAACTAAATAAACAAAAAAAGTTCCCAAGTTCAGTTCCCATCCGTTTTCAATCGAGGAACTGAAGATTCAAAACACATGAAAAGTCAGATCTACCCCCAACACGGACACTATACATTTGCCACAAAACCCATAAACTTACTTACGTCCAAGCAATCATCGCCATAGATAAAAGCCCGAATAAAACAGTTCCCAAAATGAAGAGGTGAAAGAACAGGAGATATCGATTTACATATTAGCAAAATGGCAATCGGGATCTGCACATTACTATCATTCGCCTCTTCCAAACTACTTCTAACATAGGATTTCTTTTTCTTTTTTTTTTTTTTATCTTTTTTCTTTCTTTTTAACTCTTTTATCTTTTCAAAAATAGACAAAATCCGCACCTGCACCCTTGTTTTCTTTTTAATACGATTCTCTTAGTTCTTCTATACACTATGTACTGATGAAAGTCAGCAGTCTTGCGTAAATATTATTATTTTAGACGGTTTAGCACGACTGCTGGCTTCACCTGCTGTCAGCTCTGCTCAGTTGTACCAGGACCCGCACCGTCTTTTGGAGGGCTACCTGATGAGTCGCCTGAGTCTGAACCATTTGACCGATGCATTTGAATATTCAAAACATTTGATGACAAAGGTTCCTGTAAGACAGTAGGAATAAATAAACAATTTAACATTTTCATTTTCATGAGTCAGCTTTTATTAGAGTAAAGCTAGACACCAGTGCACAGCTTGGCTCTAAAGGCGGAAATACGTGTGAAGGAGACTGGTTGGTTACCGGGTCAAAATAGATTCATGTCAAAACAGGGCATATTTAGGTTGGGTCGACCCAAAACACCCTTTGTGCATTTTTTAGGTTTTAACATATAACAAAATTGGGTATGACAACAGAAACAATATCATTACAACAATATTAACCTATTCACTGAATAAAGTGTATTAACTCACTAGGGGTGTGCACCGTTCGGTTCGGTTTTGAAGTAAAACCGAAACCGTAACTGAAATGTTTGTTTTTCGGTTCTTTAAAACCGTTCGGTTTCGTTTTTTAGGTTTTAGCAATGGTTCGGTTTTCAGTTTTTGGAACAAAATTACATAAGATTCAAATATAAAAAGTATGATCCAAGATTTAAGATTTTTTTCTTAGATGTTTACATTTACGTTATTATATTTAACATTTTAATTAATATTTTTGAGTTTTTCCAAAGTTCTTATTAAGACATTCTTTTCAAATACTTAACATTCAAGAATAAAATTAATTTTTCCTAAATCAATATATAACAACCATTAAAAAAAACAAAGTTTTAGGTAATTCGGTTTTCATAAAATGCAAAACCGTAACCGAACCGTGAAGTTCAGTTCAGTTTTTTCGGTTTGTTTTTTTTCGGTTTTTTGTGCGGTTCGGTTTTTTCGGTTTCAGTTCAGTTTTTTCGGTTTTCTGCTCACCCCATGCGTTGAAAATACCCTTGGGGCAGCTTTCAACACATTCGACCAATTTAAGCACTACCCTTTTTAGCTGAACTTATCATCTGACCCGTTTGAGAATTAAAAAAGCAAAGCAACCCAACCATTTATATAAAATGTTTTAAATAAACATATTACCTGATCAACAACTTCTGAACCTTCTGAATGAAAAAGAATAGGCCGGCAACGTTTATCTTCGTTCATCAAACTCGAGTTCTGAAAATGAGTCACAAGTGCCATCTTTCCTTGGATTCGAGCATAAGCCAACGAAGCAACTTTTTCACTATTGAATTTCTCCCATTTTTTCCCATTGAATGCCTACACAACATTTTACACAAATTAGTAGATACTTAAATATAGTTAACATCATGTTCAATTTAAAGGGCCAAAGATAGCCAACCGTAAGGTAGAAAAAACCTGGTAAAATGGGATTATATGAGTTGGAGAAAGCATGTTGATAAACGCATAGCCGACATTGCATTTGTTCTGCAATAAATGGCGGGAAACCGTCATGTAGTAATACCTTAAAATCGATCGGCAAATAACAAGAAATTCTTAACAAAAATAATACCTTAAAATCGATTGGCAAGTACAGAAAATCGTAAGTACCACTATGATTTTCATCAATAGCAGCAAGCAGCATCTTAGAAGTATACCTGGAGTATCAAACATATAATCAACATAAAATCGCTTAAGTGCTGAAAATAATCAAGATGAAATCTGTCATACTTGTTAGGAATGTTTTTTATCATCAAAGTTGTTCGGGTATCTTCTCCGCTTGTGATTTTATCAAGATCAAGCTGAAACTGTTTTTTGCTATCAGTTTGACCACCATTTTGGTCAGCGCGCCGGTTCCGTCCACGCTCACTCATACTTTCCGCAAGTGTGGGCCCAAATCCCGCGTAAGGCCCGCTACCAAGAAACATAGAACTAACCCTGGGAGAATGCATGGTGCTGAAACTTGGAGAACCGTTTCCAACCGACCCACGAGAACCTAAAAAGCCTCTATCAATATGACCTATACCTACACCCCCATAAGCAGGTGAGCTCATGAAAACCGTTTCAGGAGACTCGTGATAATGACCAAAATGTCCTTCGAACGGTATCCCAGATGGAGCAGATCCAACATGATGATGTTGATGAAGCATAGATCCATGGCGTCCCGTGATTGGAAACCCGTGGGTAATACCAGGTGGGACCTTGGATGTAGTAAACGGATGACCGATGGTCGGTGATCTAAAACCATGGCTCGGTCCGCTAGGTCCTTTGGGCTGGTCGGTCAATATACTGGGACTGGGGTTAGGACTGCCCCACAGAAACTGTGGGCCGGAGAGTGTTTCGATTCCTGAACCAGTTGAGCTCGAGCCGCCAAAAGAGGACATGGGTTCGTTAAACTGACTCAATATGGAGTCTGGAAGTGAATGAGATTGTTGAAATGTGTTATTTTGGTCAAGATGGTTACGGTTAGGGTTAGCCCTCCCATGGTCCTTACCGATTGGTGCTATCCGGGCTGGTTGAGGGTGCAAGATAGAAGCCAGACCGGATAAACCGTTGCTGAAGGTAGGGCTCGCTGAGCCAAGGACCGGTGACTTGCTTACGTTTTGAAGAGGATTGTGTTCAATCGGGCTGCCAAATTGTGGCCAGACGCCTGCGAGGTGAATTAAATTGAATATGTTGTAAGAAAGTAAACTCAAAACATACGTTTCGGAAAACAGAATGTGATAACAAAAATTGGTCTTACCTGGAGGGGAGTTTGCAATCGAGGGGCCCACTTGAAGTCGAAAACTTCGAGTGTCGTCTTGGTCAAAGTCTTGAGTCAATTGTAACATTAGGCTAGAGTAAAGGAAAAAAAAAACATTAGAATCATCACATACTGTGATAATTGCAAGAAACAGACAGAATATCTGAATATCAACATTTTGGGCCCGACAAGGACCCGTTAACAAACTTTATTGCAGAATGCAAAATTAGGTTTGCTTTTAAGAGACAGCTGTTTATCCCAACGATGATCAGTTCAACCCTAACTCAATAATCAGATCAGGCAATATGATTGACTTCTTTCAAGTTCTAATCCCGATTTATAAAACAGATATAACCAAATGATTTGTCAATGCCAAAAGGTAACCAAATTTGATTAAGAGTAAAATGCCATTTTCGTCCCTGAAGTTTGGCCACTTCTGCGACTTTCGTCCCTGAGGAGCCAATTTCATCCAAAAAGTTTGAAATCTACGCCATTTTCATCCCTTAGGGCCATTTTTCGAGGGACGAAAAGTAACAATAAATTGCCAAACTCAAGGATGAAAATGACACAAAAAAAAAATCAAAGGTGAAGGACTGAAATGCACAAAAAATATTTTGGATGAAACAGGCAAACATGCCCAAACCTCAGGGACGCTTTTGGCATTTTACTCTTTTGATTAATAAGTTATCTACACCTGAGTAATAACAAAAGTTCCTATCTCCAACATCTCACAATTTAACAAGAACTTTTTCCCAATATGCGTGACGGTCTTTAATTTATCCATTTTATAAAGCAAACACAGGTCTCTCTCTTAAAATAAAGTAACACTATTCATCGTACATGTGAGCAATTTTGTGTAATTTTTAGATTTTTTTTTTTAGAAAATAGCCATCCAGATTCATGTCAGCTAAAAATATGCAAAACATGTATAAAAGAAGGTTATAAAACGTTAAATGATGTGTTATGGGCACCATTATTACTTATTTCTTTAAACAAAAAAATATGTATACTTACTTTCGACGGGCTCCACCAGGGCGACTAGGTTCAAGCTTTATGCGCTTCCCAGCTATGTCACTCCTGTTTAGAGATCTAAGGGCTGCTTCTGCAGCTCTAACATCATAATACTCTATAAACTTATGGTGCCGTTTATGCGGCGTCTCCCTTATCTGTTATTGTGCACAATATTCCACAATGTTAAGCTTTTTTACAGGATACCACATAAATGCTTCAATGATGTAAACGAACAGACGTTTTAAACAATATAAACGTCAAAAGGAAATTACCTCTTTAACCTCACCGTATGCCCCAAAGATTTGAAGAAGATCTTCACACGAAACTGAAGGATCCAAATTAAAAACAACCAAAGTTCCTTGATTTATATCTTTGTCTGAAGGGTTATCCTAATACAGAAAAACAGATCAAAATATTGGTTACGCAAACTTCTATATTGAAGGAAAAGAAAAAAAAAGAATAAAAGTCAAATATGAACCTTTGGAATCGAGTAGTGAATGTCTAGCTTCCTTCTTCGTAATGGCTTATTTTGTAACGAGCGCATGGCAGTTCGAGCAGCACGGATATCGTAATAAGATATCATCACGAAGCCCCTATGTTTACATGCCGTGTATAGCGTTCTAATATCGCCATATTGCTACAAGGTGAACAAAATAATATGTCAGTGAAGATCTACACGATAGTGACGTATTTCCTAGATTCTTGTCTAAAAAGCCCAACAATCGTCTTTTTTTTTTCAGTTATTGCCATAAATGAACTAAAACTACAATAACGATATATTTAACAAGATGGGACTAGAACGAACTACCTCAAACAAAGTTCTGAGTTCCGAATCTTCAACGTTACTATTAATATTCCGCACAAATAAAGTTCTTGAAGGATGCTCGCCATATGGGTGTTCTCCAGCAACCGTCCCGACACCATTTGCTATATTGTAATGGGCCAGCCCGTTACCAACCACCCCATCACCCAAACTAACCTTTGAAATACCCAAATTCAAGTTATCCATATCAGATTCAAGTTCCATACCACCCCCACTTCCGAAAAGATCGTACTCTTCCAACTCATCTGCACGGTTAGTGAAAGCATTAAGGTCAATACCGTCAATTACACCGTCTAAAAGCTCGTCTTCTTCGGGCAACAAATTTCCGATTGCGTGATCCGCAATATCTTCAAGCAAATCACTACCATCTAATGGTTGGAAATTGTTTTCTGCGTTATTCGATATTACTGCATTTCAAATAAATAAAAAAAATACAAAATTAAATTGGCAATATAACATATTTCAAAGAGAGTAAAAAGTAAAAACATACGCTTCTCATGGGGCAAAACGGGTAATGAACTTGAAAAAAAGGCGGTATCACTGGAGGCGTCATTATAGTTATTATCTAACATGTCCTTTTTCCCACTTCCAACGGCTTTTGAATAATTCATTGATGTCAATTTTGAGGGACCTACCATAAGAAGATATTTTTTTTTTTTTGCAATAAGTTTTTAGTCACTTCAAGGCAAGTAAACCGAAAAATCATCATAAATTTCAATCATACCAAAAGGAAAATGCTGTGAAGAATGTTGCATTGCGAAACACTTCTGTCATAAACACCAAGAATTCAACAAATTAAGCTTTGTTATAAGCATAAATATATCGAAATAAGGAGTGTTTGGATGTGCATCTAAATTGATTATTACAACTTCAACAAGAAAAGTTTCAATTTTTTGAGTAAAACAAACTATCATCTTAATTTTCTGATTGTTATTTAGGATCAAACTAGTAACATTTAAGGTAAAGAAGATTTTTCTAATTCTGATCAAATAGCACATTGAAAAAAAAAAAAAAAAAAAAAAAAAAAAAAAACCTAACTTTCTATTTGAAATCAAAACATAATAATTCTTACACACACAATCATCTGCAAAATCTAAGCATTTACACAAACAAAAGAACAAAAAAAAATTATAAAAGTTGTAAAAAAACAGTGTGGAACTGATCTTTAAATCCCCATTAAATTAAAAATCAATAAATACTCAAATTTTTACAACAAAATCACATACAATTGCATGATCCACAAACCCAATTAATCACCAATCTACATACAGATCACAACATGCAAACAAAAAATCTACTGATTCCAACTAAACCCCAATTTTTTTCACCCAAAAATCACAAACCCTATTTAAATTTAAAAAAAACGAAACCCTAGAAACAGTATCGAAAAAAAACATAATGGGGTTTACAAATTATACACACAGAAACATGTGTTTTGTGTGTGTGTGTGAGAGAGAGAGAGAGAGAGAGAGAGAGAGAGAATAAAAGGGTACCTGAAAAAGGTCAAACTAAAAGAAAGAGAGTAAAGGGTGTCTGTCTGAAGAAGATGATAATAAGAAACAAGATTCAAATAGAGATGTGAATCTGTTACAGAATCGACGGAAACAACATCATATCTCCATGATCGGATGACAGAGAGAAAGATTTTGTTTTGGTTTTTAGATAGAGAAATAGTGGAGGGGTGAGAGGAGAGAACAACTGTGTGTATGTATGTATCTATGTATATGTGTTGTTGATGTATGTGTTTGTTTCTCTCTCTAGAAAAATAAACAAACCCAAACAGGTACGGAATCTATAGATACATGATCCGTGTATGTATTGTAGAGAGAGATACATCATCCTATATTATTAGTTAGACGGAATGGTTTAAATATCCGTTGTAATTTGGTTGTTGGGAGTGTTTGTGTTGTTTGGTCTTTTGCTCAATTGGGTCAGAGATGCGTTTTTTGATGAATTTTTTTTTAAAAAAAGAGTTAAATGTCATTTTAGTCCTTATGGTTTGAGTTATTTTGTCAGTTTAGTATAAAGGTTTTTTTTCGTCTGTGAGTCCAAAAAGATTTCATCGTTGCCATTTTATCCACTGGGTTAACCTCATTCATTATTTTTGTTAACAAGAAAAACAATTCGGTCATTTTATATGGCCGAATTGCTCTTCTAGTTCATAGAATTACATATAAAATGATTGAATTGCCCTTCTCATTAACGGTGAAACCTTTTTGGACTCATGGACGAAAAATAAAACTTTTAGACTAAACTAAAAAAATGGTTCAAACCACATAGACTAAAATGACATTTAACTAAAAAAAAAAGTGAAGAAAACAAAGACAGGGAGAGTGATTGAGAGAAGATAAGATTGTTTTAACTTAAAAAAAAACTTTAAACTATAATTAAATGTGTTTTGGTGCCCGTATCTTAATTTATGTTGTGTTATATTACTGTTTTGCCCTTCAACAAGGATATATTTAATGGTATTTACCTATTTACAATATTATTTTTTCGGAATTATTAAGGATCTCTATATACTATATAATAAAAGAAACCTGTTTTGGGACAATTGTCATTCTCTCATTTAATTGATTAAAATTATTAATAATGCTAATAATAATATTATTATTTAATCTAAATTAATACAAATTTTTATTATTAAAATATTTAATCAAATCTAAAATCTAATCTAATACAAATTTTTATTATCAATAATATTTAATCAAATCTAATAAGAATTCATACGAATTCCAAAGTTGATATTAACTTTCAAATAATTAAAAAAAAATCCACCTAACATCACAAATGTTTCTGTTAAATTCGATTAATTAATTTCTTCAACAATCACTATTATCTTTATCATTCAATACGGTTAACCGATTTATCATCATACAACCTCCCACCTATTCAATCATATGATTTTTCAATCTTATATTAACTAAATAAATAAATATTAATATCCAATCTTATCCTACTTTAAATATAAAAAAATCCGTTAGTTCAGATTAATATTCAATCTTATCCTACTTTAGATATAAAAAAATCCGTTAGTTTTTTTAAATATTTTTTTTATTATTTGGTATATAAAATCATATTTATTCAACCCTGTAATACACGGGGGGTTTTAAAAATATGGGTTAGGATCAAATACAAAGGATAAAATAAATAAGAAGGGTAAGAAGGATTTTAGTCCATTGATCTTAAATTTGGAGGGTTGAGATTAGTTGTAGGGAAAAGAATATAATAAAAGGGTATAAAGGGAATCCTATATTTATAGATTTTTTCTCTCCACAGGCAAGGCACATGCCAATTCCCCCATCGATTTAAAACGTCCATAACTTTTTCATACGACATTTTTTTTTTAAAAATTCACCATAATATCGAGCGTTTTTTTATCTTTAATATGAGTACCAGATTATCATATAAAAATAAAATAAAAAATTTCATTTTTACTTGGTTTTTTTGCATTGTGTTAAAGGTTCAGGTTATTGTGTCTTTTAACTGGGTTTTGGTCAGTAAAGTTTCTATACATTGTGTTATTATCAAAACCTATAACACAATGTAAATTTGGGTTCTATCCATTGCGTTTTTATAAGAACATATAACACAATAAATGACACAATGAAGATAGTGTTATATCTGGGTTTTCTATAAATTTTGTTATTAGTTCAGATCATTGTGTTTAATATGTTAATCATTGTGTTTTAATATGTTGACCATTGTGTTTTATTAATTTGTTCAATTTTTTTATTATCTTTGTTCATTGTGTTTTAGTTTGTTATGTATTGTGTTTTTAGTTTGTTTTCCATTGTGTCTTCATCTGCTCTCCATTGTGTCTTTTATCTGTTGTCATTAATTGTGTCTTTTATCTGTTGCCATCAATTGTGTTTTTATTTAGTCTGATACTTATTGTGTTATATGTTATCGCCATTGTGTTATACGTTATGGTCATTGTGTTTTAGTATGTTGTCCATTGTGTCTTAGTCTGTTGTCATTGATTGTGTTTTTGATCTACTTTACATTGTGTTTTACATCATGTCCATTGTGTTAATATCAAAACCTATAACACAATGTTAATTTAGGTTCTGTCCATTGCGTTTTTATAAGAACCTATAACACAATATATGACACAATGAAGATGATGTTATATCTGGGTTTTCTATAAATTGTGTTATTAGTTCAGGTCATTGTGTTTAATATGTTATTCATTGTGTTTTAATATGTTGTCCATTGTGTTTTAATAATTTGTTTAATTTTTTTAATTATCTTTGTTTATTGTGTTTTAGTTTGTTGTGTATTGTGTTTTTAGTTTGTTTTTCATTGTGTCTTTATCTGCTTTCCATTGTGTCTTTTATCTGTTGTCATCAATTGTGTTTTTATTTAGTCTGATACTTATTGTGTTATATGTCATCGTCATTGTGTTATACGTTATGGTCATTGTGTTTTACTATGTTGTCCATTGTGTCTTTATTTGTTGTCATTAGTTGCGTTTTTGATCTACTTTACATTGTGTTTTACATCATGTCCATTGTGTAATATGCAACTGGGTTTTTGAATTTTTTTTTTTTTTTGAAAAATATAACAATATGGTACTCATATTAAAGATAAAAAAAATGCTCGACTTTATGGTATAATTTTTTTTAAAAACAAATGGTGTATAAAAAAGTTACGGACGTTTAAAAATTTGGGGGGAAATAACATGTGACTTGCATGTGCATATTCTCTTTCCTCTTGTAGACAAAATTACCCTTTCCATTTAATTTCTCCTAGGACACTTCTCACTCTCTGGTGGCTTCTTACCCTTCTTATTTTTAAATACTTTGTATTATAACTCAACCCTTAAAAATATAACTTTTTTATTATTTGGTAAACAATTACATTTATTCAACCTGTGTAATACAATGGTTTTAAAGATATAATTTTTTATTATTTGGTATATAATATTATATTTATTCAACATGTACAATACATATGGTTCTTATAGATATAACTTATTTTATTATTTAATATATAAAATTACATTTCTTCAACCCGTGCAATAAAGGAGGTTTTTAAAAACATAATGTTTTATTTTTTGGTATGTAAAGTTCATTTATTCAACACGTATAATACACGGGGTTATAACCTAGTATATTAAATATATGTATTAAATTCTAATGAAATTTACTGTTAAAAAAAATAAAATATATGGATTAAAGGTGATATTCATTTATAAAGTGTATTTAATGAAAGATACTTTTTGTTCCTAAAAATAAAGCAAGGCTTTATTTTAGTAGATGAGTTGATTAAAGTTTTTAAAGGAATTAAATATTTAGATTGTCTTTTTACCAACTCAAATTTGGTTAAGACAGGTTAATGATTAATATTTGGTTAAGATATGCTCATTACAAAACAATAAAAAAGTAAGAAACCATGATAAATGGAAGATACATTCCCTACGTAATTAATGTTTACTAGATAAAATGAAAGTTAGATTGGAGTGAACGGTTAAGTATATACTCGTCTCATATATTGTAATATATATATATAGTACTAGGTTATAACCCCGTGTATTACACGGGGTTGAATAAATAAATTTTATATACTAAATTATAAAACAATATATCTTTAAAAATCTCATTTATTGTACGTGTTGAATAAATGTAATTTTATATACCAAATAAAAAGGTTATATCTTTAAAATCACGTGTATTACACGAGTTGAATAAATGTAATATTGTTTAACAAATAATAAAATAATACATCTTTTAAAAACCTCATGTATTACACGAGTTGAATAAATGTAATTTTATATACCAAACAATAAAAAATTACATCTTTAAAAATATGCGCATTACATGTTTTGAATAAATGTAATTTTCTGTACTAAATAATTAAAAATATATATCCTTAAAAAACCCCGTGTATTTTACGAATTGAATAAATTTAATTTTACATATCAAATAATAAAAAAATATATCTTAAAAAACCTCATGTGTTACATGGGTCGAATAAATGTAATTTTATATAGTGAAAATAAAAAATATTTAATATATTAATACAAAGTTTGGTTTTCGTGATAAAAATAGATTATTCTGTTGTTGCAAAATTTGTTAACGAAATCTCAATAAATTTAACCTTTTATTTAAAAATCCGTAAATGTATAAATGATAAATAATATTAGTTAATTTTATTTTAAGTTTCGTCAAATTTATTTGATACCAAACTAAACAAAACGTTCAAATATAATTAATTCAAATAAATAATATTATAAATGAGAAGGAGATTAAACTAAATACTATTATCCATAAGATATTAAATTAATAATATTTATCATGATTAATCTCACACCTCCATCCATGACCATTCATCCATGATCATCGTCACTTGAATTATTGTTATTATCATTATTTGGTTGGATTAATGTTAAAACCAGATTATCACTTGAAGCAGAATCCATCAGTGGTATGTATATATGTTGTTTAGATGTGTAATAAATATTATTATAATCACTTTAATGAATCTTTGAAGTGTTAGGATTAAAAGATAAAATCATAAAAATGAAATCAATGTAAAATAAGAATATACACGTCACAAATTATGCTAAATTTTTTGTACATTAATTATATTATTAAATTAAATAATATTCAGTAGGAGGGTTATCTATAATTAATTAGAAGAAATTAAACTAAAATAATAATTATCTATAAGAGATGACCTAATATGATGACAAGTGTCCCTAAAGTGGTTTCTTTTATTATATAGTATAAATAGATATAGATATAGATAGATTGAGTGTCCCTCTATTTTTATAGTTATATTTAAATATAAAATGAATGTAAGGGTGTAAGGGGCACTCACCTAAGAGGTGAGTCCCCTCTCTTACGCCCCACCAATCCTCTTGTGCCACGTCAACTCCCCTCTTAAACTCCCCTAACACTCTAAATTGATGGCGGCACTCCCCTCATAGGTGACTCGGTTTTATAATTTTTTTTTATTTATTTGTTGAAAATATACATGTTTATAAAAAAATATCAATAAATTGATGGCGGCACTCCCCTAACACTCTAAATTGATGGCGGCACTCCCACAACACCTTTCGGACCACACAAGCCTATTGGGCTCTACACCTTGCATTCGGATTAGTAAGCACCGAGTTGGGCTCGGCCCACTCCACTTGCACGCGAACAAACACCCATCTAGGGGTTGTTCTCTCATTCTAGTTACAACACATCAAAACACACAACAACCCTAGACACACTCTCTCTCTCTCTCGTTTTGCTTGGAAACCCGACGACACTCATTCAACCGATTCCTACATCTCGGTTAGTGTTTGTATTGTTTTGCTTATTGTATGATTACATGCTTAGACTTGAATGATTAGGGTTGATGATTTGATGAACTATATGATCTACGTATGGATGTTCTTGTAAATCGGCTATCATGAATTGATTTTATGTGGTGATGATAAACTAGGGCTAATCCGATTAGGGTTCATGTTAGTAAAATTAATGAGAATAGAATACATGGTTGTTGATGATGCTTAACGGTGATGTCTTTGTTGATCGGCCACATGATTATGTAATCGGAAATTTGTGTGATGATGTTAATCCGTTGTTATGATTTTGTTTCGGATTGGTAACTTGTTGGTGTTCATTGATCGACTCCATGTTTGTTAGAATCGGATGTGTTTATGTGTTTTGGATAAGTGTTCTTGATTTTGGATTATTGATATTCAAACGGATTCATGATGAAAAAGCCTGTTTGATCGACATTAGATTAATCACATGTTGGAAATTATGTTGATTGGTTGAGGTAAACTAGGAAACTAATGATAGATTGTAACCGAATGCATGATATCCGGGTGTTTAAACTGATCGCACAAGCAGCACAACACGGGACCAAGGTTGCGAGTCCGGATTGCGACTCGAGACCACAGCAGCACGAGCCGAAACCTTGGTTGCGAGTCCTGTTGCGACTCGTAACCGAACCATGACGAGCCGAGACCACCTGTTGCGACTCGTAACCAGCTGTTGCGACTCGTAACCCCCTGTTGCGACTCGAGATCGCCGGTTGCGACTCGAGACCAGTTATGCACGTACACTGTTTTGGGCCTACACTGTCACGGGCCCAAACATTCTGGGCCAAACATTTTGGACTTATGCAATTGACTGTCATGCGTTATGTATTTGGGCCGTGTATACCATTGGACTTTTATTGGGCCGATATGTTATTTGGGTGAATGTTATTATTGGGCTGATGTTAGTACCTAGGTTAAATGGATTACTTGTCTGCTACGTGTTGCCATGAATTATACGTGCCGGTAACATGTTAACTTGTATGAAACCAACATATATTACCTTAGTCAAGACCTGACTTGTATTACAACCATGATAGGACGTGGTTGACCATTTACTAGCTTATCTATACTCTTTGTGTATCTGCCGAGCAAACCAAGGTAAGTTCACACAGCCAAGGCATGGGATTCCCGGGTTGGGAATTGGGTTGGAATGTTGATATGATATGATTACTCGTACTTACGCAATCACTAGACTATAGACCATCGTCCTCAGGATAGTCAGGATACGTTACGTAAAGCCTACGTAACCCAGTAATTACCATTTGTCTCCCGGGTCGGGAGGACACGTTACGTAAGGCCTACGTAACCCAATACCTTCTACTGTCTTCCGGGTCGGAAGGACACGCTGCGTAAAGCCTACGTAGCCCCCACGTGTACCACTGTCCTCGGGGAAGGGCACGTCACGTAAAGCCTACGTGACCCAGTACGTATTCCTGTTCTCGGTTTAAGAAGAACACATGGTTGCACTAGTCTAGTAAGTACCATAATGGGAAGCCCCCATTATAAAGGATAAACGTGAGAATCCCTCACCAGTAGTATATACAAGGGAAACCCCACTAGATGAACTTACGCATTACTGTTACGCACTTACTTCTGTGAACTCGCTCAACTAGTTGTTGATTATTTGCTGCATGCCTTGCAGGACCATAGGTACATTATGGAGCTTGCACAGGGAGGAGCGGGTCGTTGTGGGATTCGGATCATGAACGATATCAGAACTTATAACTGTTTTGAGATTACATTACTATGCTTCCGCTACTTAAACAATGTTTGGTTTTGAAACATCAATCATGTCATGATGAACTACCTTAATTACTTTTATTATTATTAAATGCTATGTTTGATATGATTGATGGCTTGATCCTGGTCATGTCACGCCTCCAAGCGGTGGTACTCCGCGTGTGGATTTTGGGGGTGTGACAGATTGGTATCAGAGCCATTGGTTATAGAGAACTAGGTTTTAATATGGGAAAACGTTTTTATTAAAACCAGACTATAACCAGAACAGTGCTCTCAACGATCCACAACGACGCTTCGCTCCACGTGCAAGACTCGACGTCCTAGGTAATAAGGTTTATGTTTATTGCCTGTTTGCTAGAACTGCTTAGAACTTTGCTCGCATTATGTTTAGATACACATGATACTATAGCATGAGAATCCCTACGTGCTTACGCTTTTCTGTCATCGCCCTACTCGCGAACCACTCTCATTTACGTTACTTTTACTATGAAGATCATGTCTGGAAGAATTAACATGACACAAGCCCAGCTAGAGGCTCTCGTTCAAGCTCAAGTTGCTGCGGCACTTGCAGCTGCTCAAGCAGGTAGTATATCCTGTAGTCATAACTTACGCTAGGATCTTTAGATCCTACACTCCTAAACTAGCCCTTGTATTTAAACTTTGCCCTATTCGTACACAATAGGTCCACACGCGCAGCAGCCTGTCTGCACATTCAAGAACTTCATGGACTGTCGTCCAAATTCTTTCAGTGGCACCGAGGGGGCAGTGGGACTCCTCCATTGGTTTGAGAAGCTAGAGTCAGTATTCGAGATGTGCGAGTGCCCTGAGGCTCGCAAGGTTAAGTATGCAACTGGCACCTTGGAAGGAATCGCGCTAACCTGGTGGAACGCGCAGGTGCAAATTCTGGGGTTGGCAGCTGCTAACGCCACACCCTGGAACGATTTTAAGGAACTTATCAAGAGGGAGTATTGTACACGTGAAGATATTCACAAGTTGGAAGACGAGCTGTATAATTTGAAAATGGTTGGGTCAGAGATCGAAGCGTATACTAAACGGTCAAATGAGCTAGCCGTACTGTGCCCAACTATGGTGGACCCTCCATACAAGCGTATTGAGATGTATCTCAAGGGATTGGCGCCAGAGATCCAGAGCCATGTTACCTCGGCTAATCTCGACAACATCCAGGAAATTCAGCGCCTCGCTCATCGCATCACCGACCAGGCAGTGGATCAGAATAAACTGCCTAAACGTGTCAGCGCTACTGCTACAGTCACTCCTTCAGCTACTCCTACTACTCCCAGTGACAGCAAGAGAAAGTGGGATGGAGATTCTAGTAAAGGTTCAGCATCCGTTCAGTCTCAAGCTCAGCAACAGAAGACTGACCACTACCAGAGTCCTGGTCAGCAATCCTCTGGTGGTCATAGACGGGGAAGATATCAGGGATTTCACCCCAAGTGTCACAACTGCAACAGGCACCATAGCGGCCCATGCAACAAGGGTCGTTGTCAAAGGTGTCTCAAAATGGGGCATGAGGCCAAAGACTGTAGGAGTCCACGGCCTGCGAATCAGAACCAGCAACCTCAACTACCAGCTCCGCAAAACCAGAACCAGAATCAGCAACAGCAGCCACAGCGTGGAAACCGGGGATGTTTCCAGTGTGGGGCTGAAGGTCATTTCAAACGCGACTGCCCTCAGTTGAACCAGAATCGCAACAACAATAACCAGGGCAACGGGAACAACAACGGTGGGAACAACAACAATAATGGCAACGAGGCTAGGGGACGCGCTTTTGTGCTAGGTCGAGGTGACGCAGTGAACGACCCCAACGTAGTTATGGGTAAGTTTCTCCTCGACAATATTTACGTTACTGTTTTGTTTGATTCGGGTGCGGATACAAGCTATATGTCTGTGAAAATGTGTCAACTGCTAAAACGTGCACCAACACTTTTACCCACCCAACATGTAGTAGAGTTAGCTAACGGTAAAAGTCTAGAAGCCACGCACGTAGTTCAGGGTTGTAATCTTATCCTAGCTGGTCAAGCCTTCTCTATCGATCTCATTCCCATAGTATTGGGTAGCTTCGACGTCGTGATTGGGATGGATTGGCTATCCCAACACCAGGCAGAAATCTTATGCAGTGAGAAGATAATTCGCATTCCTCGTTCTGGTCAGGAACCTCTCGAAGTTCAAGGTGACAAGAGTGGTGCAGTGGTCGGCATCATCTCTTTCTTGAAGGCTCAGAAATGCTTACGTAAGGGTCACACAGCCATCTTGGCACTTGTTTCGGATGCATTGGCGAAAGAAAAGAGACTGGAGGATATACCAGTTGTACGTGACTTTCCTCAAGTATTTCCTGAAGACTTACCTGGATTACCGCCTCATCGGCAGGTCGAATTTCAAATCGAGCTCGCTCCAGGAGCAGCACCCATAGCTCGCGCACCATATCGTCTAGCTCCATCAGAATTAGAAGAACTGTCAAAACAACTACAAGAACTCTTGGAAAAGGGTTTCATTCGTCCAAGCTCTTCGCCTTGGGGAGCTCCAGTACTTTTCGTGAAGAAGAAAGACGGTACGTTCAGAATGTGTATCGACTACCGTGAACTCAACAAGGTGACGGTGAAGAACCGTTATCCTCTTCCGCGCATCGACGACTTATTCGACCAGTTGCAAGGGTCGTGTTACTATTCGAAGATAGACTTGAGGTCAGGTTACCATCAGCTGAGAGTCCGGGATGAGGACGTCTCCAAGACCGCATTCAGAACTCGTTATGGCCACTACGAGTTCCTTGTCATGCCGTTCGGATTAACGAACGCGCCTGCTGTATTTATGGACCTTATGAACAGGGTATGCAAACCCTATCTTGACAAGTTCGTCATAGTATTCATCGACGACATTCTGATTTACTCCAAGAGTCAGGAGGAGCACGAGCAGCATCTCCGTCTTATTTTGGAACTCCTTCGGAAGGAACAGCTGTACGCTAAACTTTCTAAATGCGACTTCTGGCTTCGTGAAGTCCACTTCTTAGGCCATGTGGTAAACAGGGATGGGATCCATGTTGATCCATCCAAAGTAGACTCGATCAGAAACTGGCCTGCACCGCGTACACCGACAGAAATACGCCAATTCTTGGGTTTGGCAGGTTATTATCGGCGGTTCATCAAAGACTTTTCAAAGATTGCTCAGCCGCTTACGTTACTGACACAGAAGGGTGTCACCTATCGCTGGGGAGAGCCCCAGGAGACTGCTTTTCAGCACCTAAAGGATAGGCTTTGCAGTGCACCTATCCTCTCTCTGCCAGAGGGCACAGATGACTTCGTGGTTTATTGTGATGCATCTATTCGGGGACTTGGGTGTGTATTGATGCAACGGGATAAGGTTATTGCTTAAGCTTCACGTCAACTCAAGGTTCACGAACGGAACTACACGACGCACGATTTAGAGCTGGGAGCTGTTGTTTTCGCGCTTAAGATATGGCGACACTACCTGTACGGTACCAGGTGCACGATTTACACCGATCACAGGAGTCTCGAGCATATCCTTAAGCAGAAGGATTTGAACATGCGTCAACGAAGATGGGTTGAACTACTGAACGATTACGAATGCGCCATCAAGTACCATCCAGACAAAGCCAATGTTGTGGCTGACGCCCTCAGTCGGAAAGACACTTTACCACGGCGCGTGCGAGCGCTACAGCTTACGATTCAGTCTAGCCTTCCTGCACAGATACGAGATGCTCAGGTAGAAGCATTAAAACCCGAAAACGTCAAGGCTGAAGCCTTACGCGGCTCACGACAGCAAATGGAACAGAAGGCAGACGGCCTACCTCAATGGAAATGGGAAGAAATTTCCATGGATTTTGTCACAGGCCTACCTAGATCCCAGCGGGGGAATGATACCATATGGGTGATCGTGGATCGTGTCACACCCCCAAAATCCACACGCGGAGTATCACCGCTTGGGAGCGTGACTGACCAGGATCAAGCCACCAATCATATTGAACATGTAATTAATATTAAGTAAAATAAATGTAAACCATCCATTCAATGCGATAGGTGTTCTAAACATAACCATAGTTTCAAAGTGTAGCGGAAGCATAGTAAATAAACCAACAGTAGTTAATAGTTTTAAATGTCATAATAGTTCAACGTAGAAACCACGATCCTTGCCCACAACGACCCGCTTCTCCAGTGCAAGCTCCAAGTACCTAACGATCTGCAAGGCATGTAACAGAATGATCAACAAACTAGTTGAGCGAGTTCACAGTAAGTAAATGCGTAACAGTAAGTAACGGGTGGCTCTACAGGGCCAGTAGTAAGTTATACAGGTGGGGGCTTCCCATGTTATGTGACCACTAGACTATTCGTATCATCCCTGTTCTTCGTCCGAGAACAGTAGCGCGTATGGGGTGTGCGTAGGTTTTACGCACGTATCCTTCATAACCGAGGATAGAAGTAAGTAATGCGTACACGTAGGTTTTACGTGCGTGCCTGACATCCGAGGCAGTAATTGGCATGTGACCACGTAGGTGTTATCCCAACCTACGGAACCGTCCTGACATCCGAGGACCATGATAGGTGATAGTCTAGGAAAAGCATATATACGTTCTTAGTCAATGATAACCTTTAACCCATTCCCACGACCCGGGAATCCCATGCCTTAGTAGGAGTGTGAACTCACCTTGGTTTGCTCGGTATGCTAGGTTATGCACTCACAAGTAATTAATCACGTCCTATTGTATGCACGTATAACAAATCAGTTCATGTTCGCAATGATACGCATGCAATCTAATGTCACATAGTGCTTGATAGCCAATATCATGCATCAATCATGTATCACATAACAGTCAGTTTGCATATCGGCACAACACGTATCATTTCACATTTAATCATCAGCTAGTGTACACGAATACAAATGTTAACATTCATCACCAAGCATGGCGTGCCAAATAAATCAAGCATACATTCCATCATTCAAAGTATGTTTATAACCCCCCATTATCTTTCGACCCAACTGTTATCTTTCGACACAACAGTTATCTTTCGACATATTAGTTATCACAGTTATCTTTCGGACCAATTGTTATGTTTCGAACCAAATGTCATCTTTCGACCAAATGTCATCTTTCGACCACGCTGTTATCTTTCGGTCAACATAACTATGTTTCGGTCAATGCTATCCTTCGGTCAACACTACTATGGTTCGAAGGACAAGTATCTTTCGGTCACAACAACTATGTTTCGACTAACAAGTATCTTTCGGTCACAACAACTATGTTTCGACTAACAAGTATCTTTCGGTCACAACTATGTTTCGAATAACTAATATCTTTCGGTCAATATCAGTTACGTTTACTCAAAGTTTCCAAGTTTATCCGTGATTATCAATTAACACAAATTCAAGTATTCGGTTACCTCAGAAGCGATCAAACAGGGAGTTTCATATTAAACCTCATGAACCCTAATTTAACCACATGAACCATAATAACACTTAATCATATTATGTTCCGGTTCCATGAACAATAAAAATTTCGAATTGCATAATATCACAGCCGATCCACAAAACATTATCATTAAACATCATCACAACAGATCCGATTAACATACACATCCGATTAACATCCATATCCGATTAACATACATATCCGGTTAACATATAAACAACATATTGCAAGACAATTGATAAATCATGAAATCATATACACTCAAAGCATCATCTATTAACATAAACAACATCACACACTAACCGGAAAAATCTGGATTACGGAACGAGACCTTCGAACAGAGAATGGGTCTGCTATGCCGTCACACACACACAATGGAACTAGGGTTTTTGAAATAACTGTCGACTTACATGCATTCACGTATATAAAACGTATCACAGGAATGGGCCAAGCCCATTAGAAAGACTGGGCCGAAAGATGTCGAAGGATCCTATCTTTGCTCGAAGGATAGAGTCCTTGGTCGAAGGATATGTTTCGTGATCCTTCGAACCGAAAGTTGATCCTTCGAATCGAAGGTTATCTTTCGTGATCCTTCGATCTGTAAGTCATGTTTCGTGATCTAGACTAAGCGTTTTAATAATAATTCTAATATTATTTTCTACCACAGCAAGTAAGCACATATAGGCAAAACGACAATACGTTTCATTAAAACACAACGCGTACAATTTCAAGTCCACAATCCAAACAACTAAACAGTCAAAGTCAACGCGCATCTAATGCGAAAGTGAAAGTCAGAAACTCGAGTTGTCACATTATCCCCAACTTAAAAGAAATTTCGTCCCGAAATTTGGTACGCACTCACTGAGGAAGCTGGGTAAGTTACATCGTTCACTGGTTTTCCTGGGGTGTCACATCATCCCCCCGTTGATTTGGAATTTCGTCCCGAAATTCAGTAGTAGTAGCTTCAGCCTCAGAAGTGGATGCATTGGTTTCGAATAGTTGGGGGTACTTTTCTTTCATCTGGTCTTCGCGTTCCCAGGTATACTCTGGGCCACGCTGGGAGTTCCAACGAACTCGAACAAGAGGGATTCTCTTGTGTTTGAGGACCTTAACATCCCGGTCCGTGATTTCAACTGGTTCCTCGACGAACTGCAACCGCTCGTCGATAGTGAGTTCCTTAAAAGGAACTATAAGGGTCTCATCTGATAGGCATTTCTTCAGATTCGACACGTGAAATACATTGTGAACTGCACCGAGTTCAGCTGGTAGGTTTAATCTGTAGGCTACCTTGCCAATTTTCTCAATGATTTCGAACGGTCCGACATACCGTGGATTGAGTTTGCCTCGTTTGCCAAAACGAACCACACCCTTCCAGGGTGAGACTTTCAATAAAACCCGGTCCCCGACCTCAAATTCCAATGGCTTTCTACGCTTGTCCGCGTAGGCTTTCTGACGGTCGCGTGCTGCCGCCATGCGTTGTCGTATCTGTGCAATCTTTTCTGTGGCGTCCACTACAATCTCTGGACCCGTAATTTGACTATCCCCCACCTCTGCCCAACAGAGAGGTGACCGGCATTTACGTCCGTACAATGCCTCAAATGGAGCGGCTTGAATGCTGGTGTGGTAACTGTTATTGTATGAAAACTCCACTAAAGGGAGGTGCTTTTCCCAGCCGTTGCCGAAATCGATAACGCACGCTCGAAGCATGTCTTCTAGAGTTTGGATAGTTCGCTCAGACTGCCCATCCGTCTGAGGATGATATGCTGTGCTCATGTCTAATCGTGAGCCGAAGGATTTGTGCATCGCTTGCCAAAGCTCTGACGTGAATCGTGCATCGCGATCCGAAATAATAGAGGTGGGCACTCCGTGCCTCGAAACAACTTCTTTAAGATAGACGTCTGCGAGAGTGGAGAACTTGTCCGTTTCCTTGATCGGCAGGAAGTGTGCAGACTTGGTGAGTCGATCAACTATGACCCATATTGTATCGTTCCCACGCTGAGATCTAGGTAGACCTGTAACAAAATCCATGGAAATTTCTTCCCATTTCCATTGCGGTATCTTAGGCTGCTGAAGTAGACCAGCTGGTTTCTGATATTCAACCTTGACTCTCGCACAGGTTAAGCATTTTCCAACGTACGTAGCGATGTGAACCTTCATACTAGGCCACCAATAAGTAGTGCTGATGTCGTGGTACATTTTATCCGACCCTGGATGTACCGAATAGCGAGACTTGTGAGCTTCATCCATTACAAGTTCGCGTAAACCGCCATAAAGTGGGACCCAAATACGCCCCGTTACATAGTAGGCGCCGTCTTCCTTTTGTTCCATGCGTTGCCTTGAGCCGCGTAAGGCTTCAGCTTTGACGTTTTCGGGTTTCAGTGCTTCTAACTGAGCAGCTCGTATCTGTGCAGGAAGACTGGACTGAATAGTAAGCTGTAGCGCTCGCACGCGCTTAGGTAGAGTGTCTTTCCGACTGAGGGCATCAGCCACAACATTGGCCTTGCCTGGATGATATTTGATGGCGCATTCATAGTCGTTTAGAAGTTCAACCCATCTCCGTTGACGCATATTCAAATCCTTTTGCTTAAGAATATGCTCGAGACTCCTGTGATCGGTGTAAATCGTGCACTTGGTACCGTACAGGTAGTGTCGCCATATCTTAAGCGCGAAAACAACAGCTCCCAGCTCTAAATCGTGCGTCGTGTAGTTCCGTTCATGAACCTTGAGTTGCCGCGAAGCGTAGGCAATAACTTTATCCCGCTGCATCAATACACAACCAAGCCCCTGTATCGATGCGTCACAATAAACCACGAAGTCATCCGTGCCCTCTGGCAATGAGAGAATAGGTGCGCTGCAAAGCCTATCCTTTAAGTACTGAAAAGCGGTCTCTTGCGTATTACCCCATCTGTAAACGACACCTTTCTGTGTTAGCATAGTAAGTGGTTGCGCGATCTTTGAGAAGTCTTTAATAAATCGCCTGTAGTAACCCGCCAAACCCAAGAATTGGCGTATTTCTGTCGGTGTACGTGGTGCTGGCCAGTTTCTGATCGAATCAACCTTGGATGGATCGACATGAATCCCATCCTTGTTCACCACATGGCCTAAGAAGTGGACTTCACGAAGCCAGAAGTCGCATTTTGAAAACTTTGCGTACAATTGCTCTTTTCGAAGAAGTTCCAAGATAAGACGTAAGTGCTGCTCGTGCTCCTCCTGACTCTTGGAGTAAATCAAAATGTCGTCGATGAAAACGATAACAAACTTATCAAGATAAGGTTTGCACACCCTGTTCATAAGATCCATGAAGACTGCAGGCGCGTTCGTAAGCCCGAATGGCATGACAAGAAACTCGTAATGACCGTAGCGAGTTCTGAAAGCGGTTTTGGAGACGTCCTCATCCCGGACTCTCAGCTGATGATACCCTGACCTTAAATCAATCTTGGAATAGTAACACGACCCTTGCAACTGGTCGAATAGGTCATCTATGCGCGGAAGAGGATAACGGTTCTTCACCGTCACCTTATTGAGTTCGCGGTAGTCGATGCACATCCTGAACGTACCGTCTTTCTTCTTCACAAATAACACTGGAGCTCCCCAAGGCGAAGAGCTTGGACGAATAAAGCCCTTTTCCAAGAGCTCTTGTAGCTGCTTCGACAGTTCTTCCAGTTCGGTTGGAGCTAAACGATACGGTGCGCGGGCTATTGGTGCTGCTCCAGGAGCTAACTCAATCTGAAACTCGACTTGACGATGAGGAGGTAAACCAGGTAAATCTTCAGGAAATACTTGAGGAAAATCACGCACAACTGGTATATCCTCCAGCTTCTTTTCCTTTGCTGATGCGTCAGTGACAAGTGCCAGAATGGCAGTATGTCCCTTTCGTAAACATTTCTGCGCCTTTAAGAAAGAGATGATGCCAACCACAGCACCACTCTTGTCACCTTGTACTTCGAGAGGTTCTTGGCTGGAGCGAGGAATACGAATAACTTTTTCTTTGCATAAGATCTCCGCGTGATGTTGGGATAACCAATCCATACCGATGACGACGTCGAAACTACCCAAAACTATGGGTATGAGATCAATCGAGAAAGTCTGACCCGCTAGAACAATACTACAACCCTTGACTACCTGTGCGGCTTCTACACTTTTACCATTGGCTAGTTCTACGACGTGTTTGGTGTCTAGGGGTGTTGGTGTACGTTTTAATAATTTACTCATTTTCAATGACATATAGCTTGTATCAGCACCCGAATCAAATAAGACAGTAACATAAATATCGTCGAGAAGAAACTTACCCATAACCACATTGGGATCATTCACTGCGTCACCCCGACCTAGCACAAAAGCACGACCCCGAGCTTCGTTGCCATTGTTGTTGTTGTTTCCCCCGTTATTGTTGTTATTGTTCCCGTTGCCCTGGTTGTTGTTGTTGTTCTGGTTCCTGTTTAGCTGAGGGCAGTGTCTCTTGATGTGACCTTCAGCACCACAATTATAGCACCCCTTGTTGCCCTGTTGCTGATTCTGCTGTGCCGGTGGCTGCTGCTGATCCTGATTCGCAGGACGAGGGCTTCTACAGTCTTTGGCCTCGTGACCCATCTTGAGGCATCTTTGACAACGGCTCTTGTTACACTGGCCGTTGTGGTGCCTGTTGCAGTTGTTACACTTTGGAAGGTTTCCTCGGTATCCACCCTGCCTGTGGCTACCTGACGACTGCTGGTTAGGGCTTTGATAGTTGCCGGTCTTTCGCTGCTGATTCTGGGACTGAACCGAAATTGATGCTTTGCTTGAATCCCCCTCCCATTTCCTCTTGTTGTCACTGAGGGTAACGGGAGTAGCTGAAGGAGTGACTGTAGCAGTAGCGCTGACGCGCTTAGGCAGTTTATTCTGATCCACTGCCTGATCGGTGATGCGATGAGCGAGACGCTGGATTTCCTGGATGTTGTTGAGGTTAGCCGAGGTAACGTGGCTCTGTATTTCTGGTGCCAAACCTTTGAGATACAACTCAATACGCTTGTATGGAGGGTCCACCATAGTTGGACATAACACAGCCAACTCATTTGATCTCTTGGTGTAAGCTTCGATTTCCGAACCAACCATTTTCAAGTTATACAACTCGTCCTCCAACTTGTGAATGTCTTCTCTAGTGCAGTATTCCCTCTTGATCAGTTCTTTGAAATCATTCCAGGGTGTGGCGTTAGCAGCTGCCAACCCTAAGATCTGCACTTGTGCGTTCCACCAAGTGAGCACAATCCCTTCAAGTGTGCCAGTGGCGAACTTCACCCTGCGAGCCTCAGGGCATTCACACATTTCGAAAACCGACTCGAGCTTTTCAAACCAGTGGAGGAGTCCAACTGCTCCCTCCGTGCCACTGAACGAGCTAGGACGACAATCCATGAAATTCTTGAAGGTGCACCCAGGTTGTTGCTGAGCGGGTTGACCTATTGTATACGAATAGGGCAAGGTTAAGTACGAGAATTAATGTAGGATCTAAAGATCCTAGTGTCTATACTGCAGGGTATACTACCTGCTTGGGCGGCTGCAACTGCCGCAGCAACGAGAGCCTCTAGCTGGGCTTGAGTCATGTTAATTCGTGCGGCCATTGATCTTCACATCAAAGGCAACATAAGTGAGAAAGGTTCGCGAATAGTGCGATGACAGAAGAGTGTAAGCACATAAGTATTCTCATGCAATGACAAGTTGTGAGCAAGGTAATGTAAGCATACTACGAGCAAAGTTCTATGCAAATTCTAGCATGTAGGCAATAAACATAAACCTTAGTACCTAGGAAGTTGAGTCTTGCACGTGGAGCGAAGCGTCGTTGTGGATCGTTGAGAGCACTGTTCTGGTTATAGTCTGGTTTTAATAAAAACGTTTTTCCATATTAAAACCAAGTTCTCTATAACCAATGGCTCTGATACCAATCTGTCACACCCCCAAAATCCACACGCGGAGTATCACCGCTTGGGAGCGTGACTGACCAGGATCAAGCCACCAATCATATTGAACATGTAATTAATATTAAGTAAAATAAATGTAAACCATCCATTCAATGCGATAGGTGTTCTAAACATAACCATAGTTTCAAAGTGTAGCGGAAGCATAGTAAATAAACCAACAGTAGTTAATAGTTTTAAATGTCATAATAGTTCAACGTAGAAACCACGATCCTTGCCCACAACGACCCGCTTCTCCAGTGCAAGCTCCAAGTACCTAACGATCTGCAAGGCATGTAACAGAATGATCAACAAACTAGTTGAGCGAGTTCACAGTAAGTAAATGCGTAACAGTAAGTAACGGGTGGCTCTACAGGGCCAGTAGTAAGTTATACAGGTGGGGGCTTCCCATGTTATGTGACCACTAGACTATTCGTATCATCCCTGTTCTTCGTCCGAGAACAGTAGCGCGTATGGGGTGTGCGTAGGTTTTACGCACGTATCCTTCATAACCGAGGATAGAAGTAAGTAATGCGTACACGTAGGTTTTACGTGCGTGCCTGACATCCGAGGCAGTAATTGGCATGTGACCACGTAGGTGTTATCCCAACCTACGGAACCGTCCTGACATCCGAGGACCATGATAGGTGATAGTCTAGGAAAAGCATATATACGTTCTTAGTCAATGATAACCTTTAACCCATTCCCACGACCCGGGAATCCCATGCCTTAGTAGGAGTGTGAACTCACCTTGGTTTGCTCGGTATGCTAGGTTATGCACTCACAAGTAATTAATCACGTCCTATTGTATGCACGTATAACAAATCAGTTCATGTTCGCAATGATACGCATGCAATCTAATGTCACATAGTGCTTGATAGCCAATATCATGCATCAATCATGTATCACATAACAGTCAGTTTGCATATCGGCACAACACGTATCATTTCACATTTAATCATCAGCTAGTGTACACGAATACAAATGTTAACATTCATCACCAAGCATGGCGTGCCAAATAAATCAAGCATACATTCCATCATTCAAAGTATGTTTATAACCCCCCATTATCTTTCGACCCAACTGTTATCTTTCGACACAACAGTTATCTTTCGACATATTAGTTATCACAGTTATCTTTCGGACCAATTGTTATGTTTCGAACCAAATGTCATCTTTCGACCAAATGTCATCTTTCGACCACGCTGTTATCTTTCGGTCAACATAACTATGTTTCGGTCAATGCTATCCTTCGGTCAACACTACTATGGTTCGAAGGACAAGTATCTTTCGGTCACAACAACTATGTTTCGACTAACAAGTATCTTTCGGTCACAACAACTATGTTTCGACTAACAAGTATCTTTCGGTCACAACTATGTTTCGAATAACTAATATCTTTCGGTCAATATCAGTTACGTTTACTCAAAGTTTCCAAGTTTATCCGTGATTATCAATTAACACAAATTCAAGTATTCGGTTACCTCAGAAGCGATCAAACAGGGAGTTTCATATTAAACCTCATGAACCCTAATTTAACCACATGAACCATAATAACACTTAATCATATTATGTTCCGGTTCCATGAACAATAAAAATTTCGAATTGCATAATATCACAGCCGATCCACAAAACATTATCATTAAACATCATCACAACAGATCCGATTAACATACACATCCGATTAACATCCATATCCGATTAACATACATATCCGGTTAACATATAAACAACATATTGCAAGACAATTGATAAATCATGAAATCATATACACTCAAAGCATCATCTATTAACATAAACAACATCACACACTAACCGGAAAAATCTGGATTACGGAACGAGACCTTCGAACAGAGAATGGGTCTGCTATGCCGTCACACACACACAATGGAACTAGGGTTTTTGAAATAACTGTCGACTTACATGCATTCACGTATATAAAACGTATCACAGGAATGGGCCAAGCCCATTAGAAAGACTGGGCCGAAAGATGTCGAAGGATCCTATCTTTGCTCGAAGGATAGAGTCCTTGGTCGAAGGATATGTTTCGTGATCCTTCGAACCGAAAGTTGATCCTTCGAATCGAAGGTTATCTTTCGTGATCCTTCGATCTGTAAGTCATGTTTCGTGATCTAGACTAAGCGTTTTAATAATAATTCTAATATTATTTTCTACCACAGCAAGTAAGCACATATAGGCAAAACGACAATACGTTTCATTAAAACACAACGCGTACAATTTCAAGTCCACAATCCAAACAACTAAACAGTCAAAGTCAACGCGCATCTAATGCGAAAGTGAAAGTCAGAAACTCGAGTTGTCACAGATCGACTCACCAAGTCTGCACACTTCCTACCTATAAAGGAAACGGATAAGTTCTCCACTCTCGCAGACGTCTATCTTAAAGAAGTTGTTTCGAGGCACGGGGTGCCCACATCCATCATTTCGGATCGTGATGCACGATTCACGTCAGAACTTTGGCAAGCAATGCACAAATATTTCGGCTCACGATTAGACATGAGCACAGCATATCACCCTCAGACGGATGGGCAGTCTGAGCGAACAATTCAAACACTTGAAGACATGCTTAGGGCATGCGTTATAGACTTCGGCAACGGCTGGGAAAAGCACCTCCCTTTAGTGGAGTTCTCATATAATAATAGTTATCACACCAGCATACAAGCCGCTCCATTCGAGGCATTGTACGGACGTAAATGCCGGTCACCTCTCTGTTGGGCAGAGGTGGGGGATAGTCAGATTACGGGTCCAGAGGTTGTAGTGGACGCCACAGAAAAGATAGCACAGATACGACAACGCATGGCGGCAACACGCGACCGTCAGAAAGCCTACGCGGACAAGCGTAGAAAGCCTTTGGAATTTCAGGTCGGGGACCGGGTATTATTGAAAGTCTCACCCTGGAAGGGTGTGGTACGTTTTGGTAAAAGGGGCAAACTAAATCCGCGGTACGTCGGACCATTCGAAATCATAGAAAAGATTGGCAAGGTAGCCTACAAGTTGAACCTACCAGCTGAACTCGGTGCAGTTCACAATGTCTTTCAAGTATCGAACCTAAAGAAGTGCCTATCAGATGAAACCCTCATCATTCCTTTCAAAGAACTCACTATCGACGAGCGGTTGCAGTT